>NC_074669.1:16848033-17048033 GCF_029448725.1 Salvelinus fontinalis
TCTCTCTCTCTCAGAGACCAGTAAAGTAAACTCCACCACACAGCCCAATATAGAGGGGAGACTCACTTCACTTTGGCTTTGCCCTCTTTTTTTAACCTCCACTCGACAGGGTAACGATTTTTCCTGATATGCACGTGGTAAAAATGAGTAAAGACCTAAGCTTTTTATTTGGTCCCTTGTGTATCACAGGCAGGGGTGACACGGGAGGAAGGAGAATGTTATCAGCAGCAAACTGCAAAACAGTTTTTTAAAGTGTCAACAGGTGTCAAAACAAGACAGATTCTCTGAATGTAATTAGAAAGTAATAAGTGAATTCACTCACACGACACCTTGAGATCTGACTATCAATTGGCATGTAATGTACATTCTCTTGGGGCACTGAGTCCAGTCCAGTATGTTTGACCTCCATTTAAACACCTGCTAACAAACAGCAACAATGGCCTGCATGGCTGCCAGTTCAGTCAGCTTCTTACGCTGACCCCTCTCCCACCCCTCGGCCCCCTGCCGGATAATAAAGGGCCTCCATTTACCCAGACTGGCACACAGCTCAGCTCGCAACACAGCAGTGCAGCACAGTGAAGGTCCTAGCCCCATAGATATTTGCCAGGGGTGTCCTCAATCGACCATTGTCCAGAGACTGGGAGGCGTATGTTCAGAATGCTGAGGTAAAACTGAGGTTTTGCAGTTGTTTCTGAATCCTTGTGATATCGAAGAAGAGCTTGGGGAGGCACATTAGCAAATCCCTGGCAAAAAAAGTACTACATTGCAACTTCTGCATGTGCCCAAAGATAAATCTAATGGCATGCAGTGTTTGTGTCTGACTGAACTGTTATGACCCTAAATGTTAGCTTGCTATTAGCAATGAACTTCAGAGGTCAGTCCCCATGCTATCATCATCACTGTAACTCTCCTCCCTCTCTTTCCTATTTATTATAGAGACATGTTTTTCTCACGCTGCATCAAACAGAATGTCTGAGTTGAGTAAGTTAAAGGCTGTATAATGTGAGATGAAATGATTGCTTGTATTAAAGATACACTCTCAAACTTTTGTATAGTTTCAACCATTAGTTTTTGAAAGTGATGCTCACGAGCCAAAACAGGTCCCCGTTTTTTGTGTACTACATCATCCATTTCATGTTACATGTTACTCATTTATTGTGCTTAAGATTCCAGAGTGCATCCTCCTTGGTGGAGGTACAGGAAGAAAGCCATGCATCAAGCTGGGAGTCGGTTATACTGTTGGCTAGCATTCTTCAGATGGGGCCATTCTCCAGCACAGCTCGGCCCTGGCCACTCCTTTTGTGTGCTCTGAGGGGGGTGACCCATTCAGACCTATCTGAGGGATAATAGCCCACTGGCCCACTCGCTCAGCAGCCCCATTTTTCCATCAAATTCCCCTCTTTAATTGCATTCCATGGAAGCCAGGAGGAGAAGAAGAAGAAGAGGAAAAATGCAAAGAAAAATAAGGGAAAAAAGACAAATCTATAGTGGGGAGGCTTTATTCATTCAAGCCTACACATTGTTTTGAAACAACAAACTGTGAACCCAGTTTTCTATGAAGAAAGACACAACAGTCAAAAGCATGTGGAGGACTGGCCCACCGGTTTCCAATTCAGACGGTTCTGGCTTCTTTAATGACTGATCGGGTTGAGAATTAATCCCCCCTGGCTGGTAATAGAAGTCTCTTTAGAGGCTCAATTGCCATTGGTGGGAGACAGGGGGGCTGTTGTGTCCTGGGGATTAGGGCCGGCGGAGGAATCAAAAGGCCCTGTACAATACAGTAATCAGCATGTTTTCTGTCTGAAAAGCCCTCCCGGTCCCCCATTTAGAAAACACAGAGCATTACCCCCTTTCTGCTCTCCACAAAATCCATTCCTGTTGTATTATATGGATTACTCCTATGTGTTTTGTGGACCCCACTGCTTGGCAGGCCGGTGTGGAGGTGAAGAAGTGTACCACTCCAGATGGGTGAGTGAGTGAACACGAGTGAAGGGGACACCCACTGCCATGTTCCCCAGGCTGAGCTAGGCCTCTCCTCTTCTCTCATCCATGGCCACCGAGGAATTCTCATCTCCAGCTGCCCTCCCGGAGTTAACCCTTCACTGTCTAGAATCAGTTCAACCAGACCTTCTCACTGCATGGATCCACAACATGCAAGTGGTGGACATTGGTCACCAGATGTTAGGTATCCAATCCAAGCCCTGAAAATGTTCACTGAGTGTTATAATTTGAAGGTATTTTCTTCCGGTCAACTTTACTATCGTTATTGAAAGGAATAGGGAAGCTTCCCAAAGCCATACAAGACAATTTAGCTTTGGTTAGATTTTTTGATCATGTTAATAATAAGATAACAACAATACTAATTGGAAAATTAATAGCAGAATACAGAGCTGCATATTTTAAAGAACAAATACTTGAGAACAAAACGTTATTTTATGGGTAGAAATGTTTACTAATGAACAAACTGCATGCGACTGAAAACAAGAACCACCTGGGAAGAGAGGAGGATTGGAAGAGAGGAGGAATGGAAGAGAAGAGGAATGGAAGAGAGGAGGAATGGAAGAGAGGAGGAATGGAAGAGAGGAGGAATGGAAGAGAAGAGGAATGGAAGAGAGGAGGAATGGAAGAGAAGAGGAATGGAAGAGAGGGGGAATGGAAGAGAGGGGGAATGGAAGAGAGGGGGAATGGAAGAGAGGAGGAATGGAAGAGAGGAGGAATGGAAGAGAGGAGGAATGGAAGAGAAGTGGAATGGAAGAGAGGAGGAATGGAAGAGAGGAGGAATGGAAGAGAAGGGGAATGGAAGATAAGAGGAATGGAAGAGAATAGGAATGGATGAGAAGAGGAATGGAAGAGAAGAGGAATGGAAGAGAATAGGAATGGAAGAGAAGAGGAATGGAAGAGAAGGGGAATGGATGAGAAGAGGAATGGATGAGATGAGGAATGGATGAGAAGAGGAATGGAAGAGAAGGGGAATGGAAGAGAGGAGAAATGGAAGAGAAGAGGAATGGAAGAGAATAGGAATGGAAGAGAATAGGAATGGAAGAGAATAGGAATGTAAGAGAAGAGGAATGGAAGAGAATAGGAATGTAAGAGAAGAGGAATGGAAGAGAATAGGAATGTAAGAGAAGAGGAATGGAAGAGAGGAGGAATGGAAGAGAAGAGGAATGGAAGAGAAGAGGAATGGAAGAGAAGGGGAATGGAAGAGAATGGGAATGGAAGAGAATAGGAATGGATAAGAATAGGAATGGATGAGAAGAGGAATGGAAGAGAATATGAATGGAAGAGAAGGGGAATGGAAGAGAGGAGGAATGGAAGAGAATATGAATGGAAGAGAAGAGGAATGGAAGAGAAGGGGAATGGAAGAGAATGGGAATGGAAGAGAATAGGAATGGATAAGAATAGGAATGGAAGAGAAGAGGAATGGAAGAGAATATGAATGGAAGAGAAGGGGAATGGAAGAGAGGAGGAATGGAAGAGAAGAGGAATGGAAGAGAAGAGGAATGGAAGAGAAGGGGAATGGAAGAGAATGGGAATGGAAGAGAATAGGAATGGATAAGAATAGGAATGGAAGAGAAGAGGAATGGAAGAGAATATGAATGGATAAGAATAGGAATGGAAGAGAATATGAATGGAAGAGAATATGAATGTAAGAGAAGAGGAATGGAAGAGAGGAGGAATGGAAGAGAAGAGGAATGGAAGAGAAGAGGAATGGAAGAGAAGGGGAATGGAAGAGAATGGGAATGGAAGAGAATAGGAATGGATAAGAATAGGAATGGAAGAGAAGAGGAATGGAAGAGAATATGAATGGAAGAGAAGGGGAATGGAAGAGAGGAGGAATGGAAGAGAAGAGTAATGGAATAGAATAGGAATGGAAGAGAAGAGGAATGGGAGAGAAGAGGAATGGAAGAGAATAGGAATGGATGCCATTTATGTTATTAGTGATATCAAAGCTGTAATTATGTTGTCAATCTTTTCATAAGGCTCAGAAGACATCCTGATCTGGTATCATGAAAGCTGAGTCTCTGGGGATGAGGAGAGGAAGTATTCGATTTCTCTGTTCTTCAACTTTTTGATGAAAACCACGACGGTTCATCTGCCTTCATTTACAGTGCATTATCAACCACAGTCTCATTGATCTCTGTAACAAAACAAGCACTGTGTATGTCTGACTGAGACTTAGCTTTAGGCTAATCACAAACTCCTTCCTTCGACTTTCTGACACTCCTTAACCAATCAGAGACCAAAAAAAACGACATGTCAAACATCAGGAAAATGGTATTTCGTAACCGAATGAACGTCAACCGACCTGACATGTGTAACAGTAAGTGTAGCATTGACCTGTTGTTAGCTCAACCCTTTGCTCTATGAGCTGTCGCTTGTGGACTCGCAAACCATTAAAAGACCAGAGCCAACCAACGCAGAGGGAAAGTAGAATGTTTGCTTACCCTACAGCCAGCCTATTAGGTGGTGTTGTGAACAATATGGCTCAGATGAGTCATGGAGTTTAAAGACATTGCTAGAGAGGAAGAGGAGGAGGAGGAGGAGGAGGTGGGCAGTGATCCAAAGACCAGGCAGAGACCAGGTTCACAGAAGGGCAGAGATGCTGGGAAAACTGACCACTGAAAGGAAAAGTTGGTCAATGGTCAGAGGTCAGAGATCCTAATTCCATACTTGTTCTGTGGGATCTCCCTCCATAGGTCAGACCGGAGCCTTTAATAGAGAATATCCTAATATACTGTAGGCTATGGATCAGACAGGTGGACAGGGGCAGCAAGCAAAGTCTGTTTCAAAGTGAATTAACTAGAACAGGGCTCTCCAAACCTGTTCCTGGAGAGCTACCCCCCTGTAGGTTTTCACTCCAACCCTGTTCCTGGAGAGCTACCCCCCTGTAGGTTTTCACTCCAACCCTGTTCCTGGAGAGCTACCCCCCTGTAGGTTTTCACTCCAACCCTGTTCCTGGAGAGCTACCCCCCTGTAGGTTTTCACTCCAACCCTGTTCCTGGAGAGCTACCCCCCTGTAGGTTTTCACTCCAACCCTGTTCCTGGAGAGCTACCCCCCCTGTAGGTTTTCACTCCAACCCTGTTCCTGGAGAGCTACCCCCCTGTAGGTTTTCACTCCAACCCTGTTCCTGGAGAGCTACCCCCCTGTAGGTTTTCACTCCAACTCCAGTTGTAACTAACATGATTCATCTTATCAACCAGCTAATTATTAGAATCAGGTGCGCTAGATTAGGGTTGGAGTGAAAACCTACAGGATGGTCAAATCAAATCAAAGTTTATTTTTCACGTGCGCCAAATACAACAGGTGTAGACCTTACAGGGAAATGCTTACTTACAGGCTCTAACCAATAGTGCAAAAAAGGTGTTAGGTGAACAATAGGTAAGTAAAGAAATAAAACAACAGTAAAAAGACAGGCTATATACAGTAGCGGGGCTATAAAAGTTGCACGGCTACATACAGACACTGGTTAGTCAGGCTGATTGAGGTAGTATGTACATGTAGATATGGTTAAAGTGACTATGCATAAATGATGAACAGAGAGTAGCAGTAGCGAGTGGCGGGACACAATGCAGATTGCCCGGTTAGCCAATGTGCGAGAGCACTGGTTGGTCTTTTTGAGGTAGTATGTACATGATCACAATGCAAATAGTCCGGGTAGCCATTTGATTGCCTGTTCAGGAGTCTTATGGCTTGGGGGTAAAAACTGTTGAGAAGCCTTTTTTGTCCTAGACTTGGCACTCCAGTACCGCTTGCCATGCGGTAGCAGAGAGAACAGTCTATGACTGGGGTGGCTGGGGTCTTTGACAATTTTTAGGGCCTTCCTCTGACACCGCCTAGTGTAGAGGTCCTGGATGGCAGGCAGCTTAGCCCCAGTGATGTACTGGGCCGTACTCACTATCCTCTGTAGTGCCTTGCGGTCAGAGACCGAGTAATTGCCGTACCAGGCAGTGATGCAACCAGTCAGGATGCTCTCGATGTTGCAGCTGTAGAACCTTTTGAGTTGTAGAACCCATGCCAAATCTTTTTAGTTTCCTGAGGGGGAAAAGGCTTTGTCGTGCCCTCTTCACGACTGTCTTGGTGTGTTTGGACCATTCTAGTTTGTTGTTGATGTGGACACTAAGGAACTTGAAGCTCTCAACCTGCTCCACTATATCCGCGTCGATGAGAATGGGGGCGTGCTTGGTCCTCTTTTTCCTGTAGTCCACAATCATCTCCTTAGTCTCGGTTACTTTGAGGGATAGGTTGTTATTCTGGCGCCACCCGGCCAGGTCTCTGACCTCCTCCCTATAGGCTGTCTCATCGTTGTCGGTGATCAGGTCTATGGTACCTCTCCAGGAACAGGGTAGGAGAGCCCTGAACAAGAAGAAGATGGCTACCAGAAGGAAAAACACTTGGCTGCAATTTCAAAGATACATAATGGAGACAAGAGACTGACAGTGCAGTAGAATACAGTTGATAATCATCCAACACCAAGACCGGATAGTCTAAGTAAAGACAAACCTTTATCATTTTCCTCAAGCTCCCACGCATTCCTGACTAACCCCCCTCACTGTCTTCTTCTTCTGTGAACATGTTGCAATAACCTCAGTGGTGACCCTTAAGCTTAAATCATAGATGAAAAAATGCAGAATAACAAAATGGTGGTCCTGTACAAGTGTTCTGAACAAGGAGGAGGAGGAGAACGATATTCCGAAGCTATTGCTGTGTGTGGCACACGGTGTCATGACAGATGAGTAACTTTACTTCAGTACTCTAAGGGCATCTCCTGTCTCTCTTCCCTCAGTGAATTGTGTAACCTTTTAAGGAAAGGAGGAAGGAGGAATGCTCACTTTTAGTCTGATAAGAAAATAGCTTCCCCAATGAGAGATAGAGAGAACGAAGGAAAGTAAGAGAGGAGAAAGGGTCTGAGGTGAGTTTGGCATCTTTCCATAGAAACCATTAAAGGTCCAGAGTGTGTGGAGGACATGGTGCACTCCTCTTCTCCCTTTCCCAGATTACCACTCTAGCTACCTCCCAAATGGCACCCTATCCCCTATATAGTGCACTACTGGTCAAAAGTAGTGCACTCTATAGGGAATAGGGTGCAATTTGGGACACATACTCTGTCTGTTCTGCTCTGTCTACTGGGGCTGTTCTGTTGTAAATACTGGCCACTGGTTAAAGTGACGGCCGGACTACATAACTCTTTCCTTGGAGGAATTAACTGCCAGACCAGACCTGGGGAGACCTGTGCCATCGCTGCCATCCACTTGAGCTTTTAACATAGTTCACATGGATCCCAGGTCCCCTCCCGCAGGATGAGATTCTTGGTCCACTGCAGGGCTCCACTTACGGAGCAGGACATTCCATTAGCACTAAGAGGCAATCTGAACCCATTTACTGGGTTATCATCAAACTGGACGTTGACATGTTAATGTGATAATAAGGGTGGAAGAAGGACCAGGTTTTTCAGACGCACACAGACAGTGTTGACAACTTGCAGGGTAGTACATCATTCTCATGTGGCTGAAAGCAAAGATGAAAGAAAACAATGAAGGCAACGATACACTGGCTGAAGAGGAAACCACAGGAAAGTACACAATGGTACCATAGACCTTAAGAGAAAGGTTTTAGGAGACTAAGGGGGAGTGAGTAGGCCACTGGGGAATTATCAGCGGTCGTGGTTAGCGTGCTCACGATGGAGAAGGTGATGAATATTCTATGAGTAGTGTTCTTGTTCGCATGTATCGTCAGGCTAGATAGGCCACCTAAGAGGCTCACGGTTCTCAACTCCTTCCATAGACTTACACAGTACAGTTGTATGATATTAATTTGAGACAGTTTGCTACAGCAGGAAAATAATCCTGCACCAACTGAAAATGTGAATTATTATGTGGATTATAATTAAACAACCTTTTTTATGGGTTGATATATTTTTTGTGAGGGAAAATCAAGACTGAGATTTCTAAGTGGAAATTACAAACTTCAAAAACCTTTTTCAACCTCAAATACACTACACGTTTTACATTTCTTGCATTGCGGGAAAGTTCTCCTATAACAGGGTGATCAAATTAAGATCCTACATCTGTAATTGTGACTTCCTCCATCCTTTTAGAGCTCTTGCTATATGAACTGACATGTTGTCTATCCAATCAAAGGATCAGATAATAAATCTAGTACAGAAAGCATTAGCTACAGCTATAGATAGAACTGCAGTGTAACGGAATTCCTCCTCCTCTTCATACGAAAAGGAGGAGTGGTGATTCGACCAAGACGCAGCGTTGTAACTTGATATTATATTTATTAAACAGGACGAAAAAACACGAAACGAAATACACTTGAATAATTAACAAAATAACAAAACGGAGTAGACAGACCTGGACATGGAACTTACATAAAACACGAAGAACTCACGAACAGGAACAGACTACATAAACCGAGACAGTACCGTGTGGCGCGACAAACACTGACACAGGAGACAACCACCCACAACAAACAATGTGAAACAACCTACCTTAATATGACTCTCAATTAGAGGAAACGCCAAACACCTGCCTCTAATTGAGAGCCATACCAGGCAACCCATTAACCCAACATAGAAAACACATAACATAGACTACCCACCCAAAACTCACGCCCTGACCAATTAAACACATACCACACAACAGAAAACAGGTCAGGAACGTGACAGAACCCCCCCCTCAAGGTGCGAACTCTGGGCGCACCCCTACAACTCAAGGGGAGGGTCTGGGTGGGCATCTGTCCGCGGTGGCGGCTCCGGCGGTGGACGAGGACACCACTCCACCACTGTCTTTGTAACTCTCCTTCGCGTACTTTGAGTGGCGACCCTGCCCCCGACCATGGTCCAGGAACCCTCACTAAGGCCCCTCCTACATAGAGGAGACAGCTCAGGACAGAGAGGTAGCTCAGGACAGAGAGGTAGCACAGGACAGAGAGGTAGCTGCGGACAGAGAGGTAGCTTAGGACAGAGGGACAACTCTGTACTAATGGCAGCTCCGGACTGGGTGGCAGCTCTGGACTGGGTGGCAGCTCCGGACTGGGTGGCAGCTCCGGACTG
Organism: Salvelinus fontinalis; assembly: GCF_029448725.1. Classification (NCBI taxonomy): domain Eukaryota; kingdom Metazoa; phylum Chordata; class Actinopteri; order Salmoniformes; family Salmonidae; genus Salvelinus; species Salvelinus fontinalis. Next base: position 16,857,093 of record NC_074669.1, read on the forward strand.
AGTGGCAGCTCCGGACTGAGTGGCAGCTCATGACTGGAGGGCAGCTCATGACTGGAGGGCAGCTCATGACTGGAGGGCAGCTCATGAATGGAGGGCAGCTCATGACTGGAGGGCAGCTCATGACTGGAGGGCAGCTCATGACTGGAGGGCAGCTCATGACTGTAGGGCAGCTCATGACTGTAGGGCAGCTCATGACTGTAGGGCAGCTCCTGACTGTAGGGCAGCTCCTGACTGGCTGGCGGCTCTGGCAGCTCCTGACTGGCTGGCGGCTCTGGCAGCTCCTGACTGGCAGGCGGCTCTGGCAGCTCCTGACTGGCCGGCGGCTCTGGCAGCTCCTGACTGGCCGGCGGCTCTGGCAGCTCCTGACTGACGGACGGCTCTAATGGCTCGTGGCAGACGGGCGGCTCTAATGGCGCTGGGCAGACGGATGGCTCAGAAGGCGCTGGGCAGACGGATGGCTCAGAAGGCGCTGGGCAGACGGATGGCTCAGACGGCGCTGGGCAGACGGATGGCTCAGACGGCGCTGGGCAGACGGATGGCTCAGACGGCGCTGGGCAGACGGATGGCTCCGACGGCGCTGGGCAGACAGATGGCTCCGACGGTGCTGGGCAGACAGATTGCTCAGTCCTGCTGAGGCCCACAGTAGGCCTGGTGCGTGGTGCCGGAACTGGTGGTACCGGACTGGAGACACGTACCTCAAGGCTAGTGCGGGGAGCAGGAACAGGGCACACTGGACCCTCGATGCGCACTATAGGCCTGGTGCGTGGTACCGGAACTGGAGGTACCGGGCTGAGGGCACGCACCTCAGGGTGAGTGCGAGGAGAAGGAACAGTGCGTACAGGGCTCTGGAGACGCACAGGAGGCTTGATGCGTGGTGCCGAAACTGGAGGCACTGAGCTTGAGACACGCACCACAGGGAGAGTGCGTGGAGGAGGAACAGGGCTCTGTTGACACACTGGAAGCCTGGTGCGTGGTGTCGGCACTGGTGGTACTGAGCTGGAGCGGGAAGGTGGCGCCGGATATACCGGACCGTGTAGGCGTACTGGCTCCCTTGAGCACTGAGCCTGCCCAACCTTACCTGGTTGTATGCTCCCCATCGCCTGACCAGTGCGGGGAGGTGGAATAACCCACACCGGGTTATGTAGGCGAACCGGGGACACCATGCGTAAGGCTGGTGCCATGTAAGCCGGCCCAAGGAGACGTACTGGTGGCCAGATATGTAGAGCCGGCTTCATGGCACTTGGCTCAATGCTCACTCTAGCCCTACCAGTGCGGGGAGGTGGAATAACCCGCACCGGGCTATGCACACGTACAGGAGACACCGTGCGTTCTACTGCGTAACACGGTGTCTGCCCATACTCCCGCTCTCCACGGTTAGCCTGGGAAGTGGGCGCAGGTCTCCTACCTGCCCTAGACCCACTACCTCTTAGCCTCCCCCCAAGACATTTTTGGGTTGTACTTGCGGGCTTTTCGGGCTTCCGTGCTAGACGCATCCCCTCATAACGCCAGTTCCTCTCTCCGGTTTCCTCCGCTCTCCGAGCTGCCTCCAGCTGTTCCCATGGGAGGCGATCCTTTCCAGCCAGGATCTCCTCCCATGTGTAGCAACCCTTACCTTCCAAAACATCCTCCCATGTCCATTCCTCCTTCTTGCGCTGTCCCTTCCTCCCGTTACACCGCTGCTTGATCTTTTGTTGGTGGGTGGTTCTGTAACGGAATTCCTCCTCCTCTTCATACGAAAAGGAGGAGTGGTGATTCGACCAAGACGCAGCGTTGTAACTTGACATTATATTTATTAAACAAGACGAAAAAACACGAAACGAAATACACTTGAATAATTAACAAAATAACAAAACGGAGTAGACAGACCTGGACATGGAACTTACATAAAACACGAAGAACTCACGAACAGGAACAGACTACATAAACCGAGACAGTACCGTGTGGCGCGACAAACACTGACACAGGAGACAACCACCCACAACAAACAATGTGAAACAACCTACCTTAATATGACTCTCAATTAGAGGAAATGCCAAACACCTGCCTCTAATTGAGAGCCATACCAGGCAACCCATTAACCCAACATAGAAAACACATAACATAGACTACCCACCCAAAACTCACGCCCTGACCAATTAAACACATACCACACAACAGAAAACAGGTCAGGAACGTGACATGCAGTGCATACAATGTGGTGAGTATTTGACTCAAAGAGAGAGAAAGACAATAGTTGAACAGTTTTGAAAAGATTCATTTATATATAGAGAGAGAGCTAGCTATATTTCGTTGTATTTTTTATCTTCTTAGTTTACCTTTCACATACTTAGCTAATGCAGCTAATTTAGCTTACTCAACAACGTGACTCAAACAAAGAGGAATGCTATTGTCACGATCGTGTGGAGGATTGACGGACCAAAACGCAGCATTTGGAAAATAAGCCATCTTCTTTTATTTTAAAGACGACGAAAAATAAACACGAAACACTTAATACAAACTAACAAAACAACAAACGATCGTGAAGCTAATAAACGTCGTGCACACACACAGGCTACAAACGTTCTGACATAGACAACTACTCACAACAAATGAAAGCCTATGGCTACCCTAAATAAGGCTCCCAATCAGAGACAACCGAAATCAGCTGTCTCTAATTGGGAACTCATTCAGGTAACCATAGACTCTCCTAGACAACTAAACATACATAGACAACGCTAGACACATGTACTCAACACAAACCCATATCCTACACCCAACAACCCCTTTACCATAGAATCACCCAAAACCAACAAAACACAAACATTCCCCATGTCACACCCTGACCTAACTAAAATAATAAAGAAAACAAAGAATACTAAGGCCAGGGCATGACAGCTATTTATGTGAGCCAGCTGGCTAAGGCTATCAAACACGACAACTTTTCCAAGTCAAGGTAAGCTTTCGGTTTCATAAATGTATTGCCACAGGGGCCCACCGGTGTAACTGCTAAACTGCGTGTTTGTACACATGGATTGGATTGTGGGTTTACTAAGTTGTAGGTAGTTGTAGTTGTAGTTTTTTGACTATAACGTTAATATGGTGACAACGATATAGGCTGTGTAGCGGTTAGCGGTTCTGGTATGAAGGTTTGTCTTGGAAAGGGTTTTGCGCCTGGTCACAGACAGCTGTTGTGCTGTCACGTTCCTGACCTGTTTTCTGTTGTTTTGTATGTGTGTAGTCGGTCAGGGCGTGAGTTGGGGTGGGCATTCTATGTTATGTGTATCTATGTTGGTTAATGGGTTACCTGATATGGTTCTCAATTAGAGGCAGGTGGTTTACGTTTCCTCTGATTGAGAGCCATATTAAGGTAGGTTGTTTCACATTGTTTGTTGTGGGTGGTTGTCTCCTGTGTTTGTATGTTGGTACCACATGGGACTGTATCGTTCGTTCGTTTGTTTTGTAGTCTGGACCTGTTCGTGCGTTCTTCGTTGTATGTAAGTTCTCATGTCCAGGTCTGTCTACGTCGTTTTGTTATTGTGTTAATTATCAAGTGTAGTTCGTTTTTTCGTCTTGTTTAATAAATTAAATCATTATGTCATCATACCTCGCTGCACATTGGTCTTCCGATCCCTCTCTCCTCTCCTCGTCCGAAGAGGAGGAAGAGCTAGAGTTTTGTTACATGTGCACTGAAGTCCACAACTGAAGGGAAAAGGTGAGAGGAGGAGAGCACGTAGGCTAGGTTGTAGGAAGCTCCTGACGGGTATAGAGAAAATTCAAGTATCATGTGTTAGCCTAAACCTATCAATATTACATTGAGCTGGGTGAATGGAATATGAACGACAGTCATCCAGTATGCTGTAATAGAAGGCCATGCTAATGAATAAATAAATTGTCCACCCTAATCATGAACGGCACCGAATGCCACTGCCACCCATCCAGCCACCCACCTTCCCAGCCAGCCGTTGGGCCGGCTAGTTGGTCGGTCGCTGTGGGCTGAAGTGCTACAAGGAGATTAGCTGCAGTGGGAGTACTGCCAATATTCCCATCACTCTGTTGTTTTGCAGCCCAGAGGTGAAATTAAACATGGCCCAGAGTCCCTAACCCTAGAAACACTCAATGCTCTTAGATTGTAGATTCACTCATATTCACAGTGGCGTCCGATGTTGCCATAGTGACTGTAGTAATACCACTGGTGTGTTGGTTGTAAATCAACAAAAGAGGGTTTCAAATAATTGGGCAATGAAACTAACATAACTGTGAGAGACCTAGTTTTGTAACTTCTGCAACTACAAATGTATTCTAAAGGGCCAAGCCAAGCTTTTGTGTGTTGTGTTTTACTACATTATCCATCCACTTCAAACTCTGAATTTGTGCGTAACGTGAATTATCACAATAGAAGCTCCTAAGATATGAGATCAGATGAGTGCCGTAGAAACCAGGCTCACTGCCAAGAAATGATCACTAATCCCTCTAGGCTCACAGAGTAGGAAGGAAAGTGTGTGTGAGTGAATGTGTGTGTGTGAGTGTGTGTGTGTGTGTGTGTGTGTGTGTGTGTGTGTGTGTGTGTGTGTGTGTGTGTGTGTGTGTGTGTGTGTGTGTGTGTGTGTGTGTGTGTGTGTGTGTGTGTGTGTGTGTGTGTGTGTGTGTGTGTGTGTGTGTGTGTGTGTGTGTGTGTGTTTTGCCAGTTCAACATAACCCCCCTTTCCCTTTGACTAGCCTTACATCCAAAACAGTCACAATGGCTAGTTAAACATTACAAGAGAGCGCTGAAGGAGCTTGAACCACCTGGCACTACGGAACAACATAGCCAGTGTTTCTCGATACCAACAACAGTAATAAATTAAACCTGCATCAATCGACACTGACACAAACACAATCAAGCGAATGTTGAGAGGTGTGTTAACTGGTTCCGAATTAAGTATTCATTCTTTGTTGATCAAGTTTCAAATCTGATTCCATTTTATCTCTGACAACTTTTATTCACTTACTAACTCAGTTGTTTATGCATCGCGGATATATGTATTGCTTACTTTACAGCTGTTAGTACTTTTATAGCGGTTGCAAATACTGTATGCTTTGACCTCAAATTGGGTATTATGCATATATCTTTCCTGTTTTTCTATGCGCTCCCAGTGACAACTGAGAAAAGTTTCTCAAAACAAAGCTGTTTTTTAAATTAATTGTTGACTGAAGGTGAAATCCTCACTAAACCGACCTCCCCGTCCTCCAACTCTCATCCACCCTGTCCGCCCCGAGAATGAACTACCAAAATAAAAATTACTGAGCAGCCCTCTTCTCTTTTCTCCCTCCCCTGCCATGAGCAAACACATACCGTCAGGCTGCGACAAAGCCTTCCCATGCATGTCTGCATAACAGCCTCCAATATCCCCACGGAAACCACAGAGAGATGAATTAACCCACACACATCTCACAGTGGAGAGAGAGGAAGGAGAGGGAGGACCGAGCCCAGGACGGTGTGTTACGAAGGGCATGCCACGCAGAGTTCACAGGTCACGACTGAACTAGGCTGTGGCTCAACAGATTCTTCAGTCACTATTTCTACTGGAAGTCATGTATTATTCTAGTCAACAGGTTTAGCAGTAGTAATTTACATAAGATATTAACAGGCCTATTAAGGATTTATAAGCAGCCCTTTTTTAAAGAGAGAGTAGTGCTAATCAAACTATTAGTCTGTTTGTCTAAATATTAGAATGTTTGATAGAACTTTGGTAAAACTCTGTTTCTTTCTGAGTTTGTCAGGATGTGAATGTGAGAAAAGCTGTAGTCAGTCAGTTCTTATTCAGATGAGAATAGCTGTTAGACATGCAGGTCCATCACTTCTTTCACTGTCTTTTGTTCTCCATTGACTTTCTCTATTTATTCAACTCAACCATTTTGTTCCTGAAATAAACTGGCAGTCACAGAAAGCGCTTGATGGATCTTTTTTGAGGAAACCACTAACACCTCAACTGTTTGCCAAGAGCAAAGCATTCACTTATTTGCTAATCATACATCCAAAACAAAATACAAAGAACATGTTAAGCTCGTGGAATCGACCACAAGCATGACACAAACCTTACTTCCCCAAACATCGTAAAAATGAGCAACGGTAAACACAAATAAAGTGTTGTGCCAGCCGTTTCTTTCCCATGCTGATGGGAGCTAGCGAGGCAGAATGAACCAAACAGAAAAACATCCTGAGAGCCTGCCAAGGGAAACACCAGGTGTCACCTCACTATCACATCTGTCTGGCTGGACCAAGCCAGACCTACAGATCAACACACTCTCATTCTCTGGTTCCTTTGGTTGCAGACACCTGTACCATTACTTTTGATCTACCTGTTTGTAGCCCTGGTTGATAGTCCCTGTCCTCTGCATGATGACTAAGTAGCCGCGCTCACTCACACACACACACCCTCACGCACACACACACACACACACACACTCACACACACACCCTCACGCACACACACACACACACACACACTCACACACACACCCTCACGCACACACACACACACACACACACACTCACACACACACCCTCACGCACACACACACTCACACACACACCCTCAAGCACACGCACACACACGTGCACACACACGTGCACACACACACACATGTGCACACACACACACACACACACACACACACTCACCCTCACGCACACATGCACACACACACACACGTGCACACACACACACACACGAGCACACACACACACACACGAGCACACACACACACACACACACACACACACACACACACACACACACACACACACACACACACACACACACACACACACACACACACCACAAACCATGTATTTCATTAACCATGCCACTTAGTATACACTTAACTGCCCAAAACCTTTTAGATATGTCAATTTATCACAGTCTCCCAGTCTCCCAGTCAGATGGCCAATGATTCATCTGTGTAGGTAGACATAGGACGCAGTCTCGTCCGGCCCTGCTGGTGCCCCCACCCCATCGCTCTGACGCCTGACACCTCAAATGGAGCCTTTGTTCACACACACAAGCGAGCACACACACATAGCCAGTCGGTCCGACCAAGCAGCACCCTGCCTCCCTTCCTCCCTCCCTAGGGCCCCAGAGCCCCTCCAAAACAGCCACCCCTCAGAGAGAGAGAGAGCTCAAACAGTTCCCTGCCAGCCAGGTTATGCCACAGTGACAAGGAAGGACAATAGATTTTTTTATACCTTTATTTAACCAGGTAGGCCAGTTGAGAACAAGTTCTCATTTACAACTGCGACCTGGCTAAGATAAAGCAAAGCAGTGCGACACAAACAACACAGAGTTACAAATGGTATAAACAAACGTACAGTCAATAACACAATCGAAAAATCTATATACAGTGTGTGCATATGTAGTAAGATTAAGGAGGTAAGGCAATAAAATAGACCATAGTGGCGAAATAATTACAATTTAGCAATGAAACACTGGAGTGATCATAGATGATCAGACAACAGAAGGAGAGGGGCTCATCGACCCCTACTGTAGTAGACAGAGATTCCTCAGGGTTGTTGAGTGACTTTCCCTCCCTGAGTCTGCTGTCTGACCTGACAGGCTGAGGGACACGGGGGAGGTGGGGGAGGTTGTGTGGAGGAGGTGCTCAGGGGACGTCATGAGAGAGAAAGCAAGCAGAACTGCAGGTGAATCTCCCAGCCACGGAGAGTCAACATGCTTTCTTGCCAACGGTTATACCAGACCAGTAACTCACAGGGGCACCACACCCATTCACAGATACTGTACGTCACGATGATGGATACATACAGTGCGTGCTCATGTAAAGGGGAAGTGGTTGGTTGAGATGACTAACAGTATCTGAGACCTGAAGACTCCTGTTAGCTCCCAGATATAATCCCTAGGCTTTACCTCAGTGGGATAATGCAGTGTTGAGCTGCGCAATTGACCCCGGTTCGGTCACACTCACGCCATTCTCTCATTAGAATAACAAATATCTCGTTTCCGTTGGACTTCATTAGAAAAGTATTATGAAAGACACTCCTGATCACTTTGGGTGCCTTAGCTGGTAGCACTTTTCCATGGTTTCATGCGTCCATCTTGTCACATTAACTGAGACTCAGAGCGAGAGCAGTCAAGCAGTAGAACAGGCCAATGCCAAAACGGATTCTAGAACTTAGAGGTTAAGCATGGCCCAACTCAACACAGTTATCTCCCGGGGTTACGTACTGTTTCAATAGACTCCCCAACAGTCCCAATCTCTTTACTCCACAGCACTCCCTATAACCAAAGGTTGCGTAACGGCCCCCTAAAGTGCACTTTGTACGGAATAGGGTGCCATTTCGGATGCAGCCAATAATATTGTACTTTGCCTCACCCCCTGATTCCTCCTCCTCTCCTAACCACACAGCCCCTCTGTCTCTCGCTGTGTGTCAGGCAGGCAGGCTGGCCTGCATGTGCACCGTTCATCTCACAGTGAGCCTGGAGCCAAGATTTGAGTTGTGCAGTGAGTCATGGTTTCACCCAGAGCAGAGCAGAGAGGGGAGGAGCAGGGCAGAGAGGGGAAGAGCAGGGCAGAGAGGGGAAGAGAGGGGAAGAGCAGGGCAGGGCAGAGAGGGGCAGAGCAGGGTAGGGCAGGGCAGAGAGGGGCAGCAGGGCGACAGAGCAGAGAGGGGTAGAGCAGGGTAGCGAGGTGAAGAGCAGGGCAGAGCAGGGCAGAGAGGTGAAGAGCAAGGCAGGACAGAGAGGGGCAGGGCAGAGAGGGGCAGACCAGGGCAGAGAGGGACAGGGTAGGGAAGGGCAGAGAGGGGAAGAGCAGGGCAGAGCACAGAGGGGCAGAGCAGGGCAGGGCAGAGCAGGGAGGGGAAGAGCAGGGCAAGGCAGAGAGGAAGAGCAGGGCAGAGAGGAGAAGAGCAGAACAGAGCAGGGCAGAGAGGGGAGGAGCAGGGCAGTGCATGGAGGGGCAGAGCAGGGCAGAGAGGGGCAGGGCAAGGCAGAGAGGGGAAGAGCAGGGCAGAGAGGGGCAGGGCAAGGCAGAGAGGGGCAGAGCAGGGCCGGGCAGAGCAGAGAGGGGTAGAGCATTGCAGGGCAGAGAGGAAGAGCAGGGCAGAGAGGGGAAGAGCAGGACAGAGCAGGGCAGGGCATGGAGGGGCAGAGCAGGGCAGAGAGGGGCAGGGCAAGGCAGAGAGGGGAAGAGAAGGGCAGCGCAGGGCAGAGAGGGGCAGGGCAAGGCAGAGAGGGGAAGAGAAGGGCAGAGCAGGGCAGAGAGGGGCATGCTGCTACAGCTGGATGTTAAACAGACCAGTTGCTTCCTGCTGAGTCAAACCCACAACTCTCATAAAGTCATTATGCAGTAATTAGCCTGTGTGTTATATAGTGGATAGGTAGAGGAGGAAAGTGGTACTTCAGCACACCCAGGTCACAGATTGCTACTGCATGGGTCTAGCCCGTTAACAAGTTGTGTGTTATTTGATAACATTTAATGTCAACACTTACTTAACTTCCGTGTAGCTGTTATGGATACAGTTTTGGCCACTGTTAGATTGTATTACTTTTGTTTGTTTTAAAAGTAGACAGTGAAATGGGTGAGCTTGTGGCTGGCTTGTGGTCCAAGCCAGATTCTGAGAGTACATCCTGTTCACTGGCTTTGACGAGGACCCACTGGGCGCATCTGTAGCTTAGCAATGGAGGGCCCGTAAATTTGAGTGGAGAGGGAAACAGGAAAGCAGACCTGAGAGAGAGAGAGAGAGAGAGAGAGAGAGAGAGAGAGAGAGAGAGAGAGAGAGAGAGAGAGAGAGAGAGAGAGAGAGAGAGAGAGAGAGAGAGAGAGAGAGAGAGAGAGAGAGAGAGAGAGAGAGAGAGAGAGAGAGAGAGAGAGAGAGAGAGAGAGAGAGAGAGAGAGAGAGAGAGAGAGAGAGAGAGAGAGAGAGAGACAGGGCCCTGAGAGCGTGATGGCTCTTCAAACAAAACGCTCCTCTTCTCCTCTTCACTCCACAGGGCAAACACTACAGCAATTCTCTCCCTGCAGAACAAACAGCAACCAAACATGGCCAGGCCCGCAGATCATGGAGAGGAGCAGCCTGCAGTGCTGAGACAGACACGCGAAGAGAGGGGCTTTCTTGTACCCCTGCTCTGGTCGGCCCCACAGCCAGGGGCTGACCTATCTTACCACTGGGCTTCTGTCTGGACTGGAGTGCTGAGGTTTCTACTATGGCCAGGGGGTAATGTTGGGGCTGGGGCTAGGGTTAGGACTGCTGCTGGGGCTGGGGCTAGGGTAGGGGTTATGGCTAGGTTTGGGGGGTATGGGTTAGGATATGGCTAGGGATAGGGATGAGCAGGGGAGTGGACATGAAGCTAGGGTTATGGTTATGGTTAGGGTTAGGGCTGGAGCTGGGTCTGAGGGCTCGGTTAGAGTACAGCTAAGGTCTGGTTGGAATGAGGAGCCGTGGCCTGGAGGGCTGTTTGTCACCAGTCTGCTACTGTGGCTCCCAGTGAGTGGTGATGGTAGAGGTCCGCGGGGCATGGAGCAGACCCAGCATACCCAGCTGGGGCGCCAGCTGCACCCAACACATGAGGAGCTGATGGCAGGTACAACAGGTGCTCTGCCCGGAAACCACAACCATGGCTTTTATCAGCCGTAAAATTAATGACACAGAGATCATCATTGGCTGGTTGATGAACAACTTCAGTTTAATGAATGATTTAATTGAAACGTCAATCCTGATGTGTGAGGAGAGCCAAGGGGCAAGGCGATGAAAGAAAGAGAGAAAGACAGAAAGACAGGAGAGAGAGAAAACAACTTTGATTAAGTAAAGCTCAGCTATTGATCTCAGATCAAAGGTGGAACGCTAATTTAAAAAAGGGGGATTTTTAACCCCAAGGCTACTGTGCCTCTGAAGACCTTCAAAGGACAACACTGGGTATGGGACAGTGGTGTCAGATGAAATTGCTCAATGTCCCAGTCTTTCTGAAATGAGTACGCAGACAAAATGCCTTAAAGGGTATGATGTGACTGTGAATCATGTATGTATCTTTTGAAGAGTGGTAATCATTTTGTCTTCATTCTAAAGGAGACAACAGAGAGATATGTGCAACAATGCCCCTCCCCTGGCTTCCACACAATCACAGTAATACTCACAAACATCATGGAACGACTACAGATTACAGGCCACTTCTCTGGTAATGACGACTGCCCAAAACCAGGGCAAAACAAGCAATTTCCTCTATGACACGTTACCATTCCAAATGCATCGGTTTCTGCGTGGAATTCAGGTCCCGCCTCCCCCTTTTTTGTTAAATGTCTTTATATATACCTTTCTTAAAGTTGAACACGTACTTGTGATTCTTAAGATAAGAGATTACCCATTACCTTGTGTGCTGCCGGCAGAATAAACAGTGTTTATGTGTGCTCGTATCCTGTTGCCGTGGTAACAGCGCACCAAGCCAGGAACACAACAGAACACAGGCTGAACCAGCTGACCCTCACACTGAAAGATACGCCATGCAGTCAGTGGCTCAGGAAACATGAGGAATGATACTCCATGCTCAACATAGCATACTTTGAGAGTACCTAATTCACACAAGGGCTACACAAATCCAGTTGATATTCATGAGCTCAAAGTAGATTTTGACAAACCTTTCTTTTCCCTTTTTCTCGCTCTCCTACACTTTTTTCTTTAAAAAAAATCTTCCTCCACACACACACACATACTTACACCTGCACCACAGCACTAACAAAAACCACAGCAAGAAGCCCTTTTGGAGGTCACAAAAACTGTGTGAAAGCATTAAGACCTCTCAAAGGGGCAATCTGCAGTTGCTACATGCATTTTTGGAATTCATGAAATGATTCTTGAAGAACATAACTTAGAATTGCCTCGGGAGCTTAGTTCAACTGTCGTACCCCATCAGAACCCAAAATAGAAGTTTGTTTTACTCCAATGTTTGCAGTGGTGACCCGTCATTCAGACAGAGCCCCGCCTGTTTTGCATCTTATTTTGGCGTTAATACCTGTCACATATCAGTTAGCAAACAATGTAAAAAAAGAAATAATTGAGAAATAATTTAGTTAAAGCCGCATACAAACTATTTTTTGCTTTCTTGAGTAAGGCAGCTCCAAAATTCAGGTGTTTAAGCCTAGCTCAGGGCTTTCTGTAGAGGTGGGGCAGCCAGCAGAAAATACAGAGCATAGGGGTTGGTAATGTTCTCTAGTTGTGCCGTGATTGGCTCAGCGTTCTGTCAGTCATGGGGACACTACGTCACTGCACAATCTACAGGGAGAGCTCAAAGATTCAAGCCCCTGCCATATATTTACGTACATTAGAAGTGCCCATCCAAGAAGGCTCAAGGTCATTGGCCACAGATAAAATTACGACAAATCACGTTATAACTACCATAACTTTGATTGGACTGATCATGTCAACATCATACTTTCAAAAGCTAGCAAGCAAGCTAGCAAGCTAGACAAGCAGTCATCTGCATGAATCAAGTCGACAATCCACTGGCAAAATCTGTTCAATCTTTGTCATATTTTTATTTCTTTATTTAACCTTTATTTAACTAGGCAAGCCACTTAAGAACAAATTCTTATTTTACAATGACGAGCTACCCCGGCCAAACCCTTCCCTAACCTGGACGGCGCTGGGCCAATTGTGCGCCACCCTATGGGACTCCTGATCACGGCCGGTTGTGATACAGCCCGAGATCGAACTACGGTCTGTAGTGATGCTTCTAGCACTGAAATGCAGTGCCTTAGACCGCTGCGCGGTCAACAATGAGTGGTTTGGAAGGAATCAGTGGCTAACTACAAGCGTTGTAAAGCAATCACTAGCCTGCTATTCAGTGGAGAGGATGTGTGGTCCAAGTCTGGGTTTAAGGGTCTCTTTTCCAAGCTTAAAATGCTAAACATTCACATGCAACACCATGACATGGACCAGAAAATGTTGAAGACATTGGCCATGCATTTAATCCAGCCTGACTTCTGTTGTTCAAAACAACTGGGAAATCTCAGACTTCACTCAGTTCAAGACAACTGGGAACACAGAAGAAAACGATCTTCGACTGGGAAAATACATTTTGAACGGTCATCCAACTCGGAATTCCAAGTCCGGAACTCAGGCCTCTATCTAGAGCTCGGACCTGAAGATCACTGACATTCTGATTCAACCTTGTTTTTTTCCGAGTTCCCAGTAGTCTTGAAAGCACCATAAATTATGTCAGACTTTAATGTAAAAATTTGATGACAAAATTTGACCACAAGAAGGACCACTACGCCACCTTCCTGTTCAAGTAAGTCCAAAAATGTCTTGTATGTGTCACACCCTGGCCTTAGTTATCTTTGTGTTCATTATTATTTTTAGTTAGGTCAGGGTGTGACATGGTGAAGTATGTGTTTTTGTATTGTCTAGGGGGTTGTATGGTTTAGAGGGTTAAGGAGTATAGATGGTTTAGTGTTGTGTGTAGTTGTCTAGGAAAGTCTATGGTTGCCTGAATGGGTTCCCAATTAGAGACAGCTGGTTTCTGTTGTCTCTGATTGGGAGCCATATTTAAGGCAGCCATAGGCTTTAGCTGTTGTGGGTCATTGTACATGTCTAGTCTATGTCGAACGTAAGTAGTTTGTGTGTGCACTTGCGTTTGTAGTCTCACGGTCGTTTGTTGTTTTGTTAGTTTGTATAAGTGTTTCGTGTTACGTCTTCGTATAAATAAAAAGAAGATGTATTCATATCATGCTGCGCCTTGGTCCTCTCACTCATATCAAGACGATCGTGACAGAATGACCCACCAAACCCGGATCAAGCAGCATGACAAGCGGCAACAGGATCAAGGCATCAAGGATTCATGGATATGGGAGGAGATATTAGATGGAAAGGGACCTTGGGCACAACCGGTAGAATATTGCCTCCCTCGTGAAGAGCTGGAGGCAGCGAAAGCCGAGAGGAGGCGATATGAGGAGGCAGCACGGAGGCAACGCTGGAAGCCCGCGAGTACTACCCAAAAATTTCTTGGGGGAAGGCTAAGAGGTAGTGGGCCGAGGGCAGGTAGGAGACCTGCGCCCACTTCCCAGGCTAACCGTGGAGAGCGGGAGTACGGGCGGACACCGTGTTACGCAATAGAGCGCACGGTGTCTCCTGTACGTGTTCATAGCCCGGTGCGGGTTATTCCACCTCCCCGCACTGGTAGGGCTAGATTGGGCATTGAGCCGGATGTCATGAAGCCGGCCCTACATATCTGGCCACCAGTACGTCTCCTCGGGCCGGCTTACATGGCACCAGCCTTACGCATGGTGTCCCCGGTTCGCCTACATAGCCCGGTGCGGGTTATTCCACCTCCTTGCACTGGTCGGGAGACGGGGAGCATTCAACCAGGTAAGGTTGGGCAGGCTCGGTGTTCAAGGGAACCAGTACGCCTGCACGGTCCGGTATTTCCGGCGCCACCTCCCCGCCCCAGTCAAGTACCACTAGTGCCTCCTCCACGCACTAGCCCTATGGTGCGTGTCTCCAGCCCTTTACCACCAGTGCCTAAACCACGCACCAAGCCTCCTGTGTGTCCCCAGAGTCCTGTGCGTCCTGTTGCTGCTCCCCGCACTAGCCCTGAGATGCGTGTCCCCAGCCCGGTACCACCAGTTCCGGCACCACGCACTAGGCCTAATGTGCGTCCCCAGGGTCCAGTATGCCCTGTTCCTTCTCCCCGCACTAGCCTGAAGGTGCGTGTCCTTAGCCCGGTGCCTCCGGTTCCGGCACCACGCACCAGGCCTACAGTGCGCCTCATCCGGCCAGAGCCATCCGTCTGCCCAGTGCCATCTGAGCCATCCGTCTGCCCAGTGCCATCTGAGCCATCCGTCTCCCCAGCGCCATCTGAGCCATCCGTCTCCCCAGCGCCATCTGAGCCATCCGTCTCCCCAGCGCCATCTGAGCCATCCGTCTCCCCAGCGCCGTCTGAGCCATCCGTCTGCCCAGTGCCGTCTGAGCCATCCGTCTGTCCCGAGCCATTAGAGCCGCCCGTCTGTCCCGAGCCGTCAGAGCCGTTAGTCAGTCAGGAGCCGCTAGAGCCATTTGTCAGTCAGGATCTGCCAGAGCCGCCAACCAGACAGGATCTGCCAGAGCCGCCAACCAGACAGGATCTACCAGAGCCGCCAACCAGACAGGATCCGCCAGAGCCGCCAACCAAACAGGATCCGCCAGAGCCGCCAACCAGACAGGATCCGCCAGAGCCGCCAACCAGACAGGATCTGCCAGATCCGTCAGCCAGCCATGAGCAGCCAGATCCGTCAGCCAGCCATAAGCAGCCAGATCCGTCAGCCAGCCATGAGCAGCCAGATCCGTCAGCCAGCCATGAGCAGCCAGATCCGTCAGCCAGCCATGAGCAGCCAGATCCGTCAGCCAGCCATGAGCAGCCAGATCCGTCAGCCAGCCATGAGCAGCCAGATCCGTCAGCCAGCCATGAGCAGCCAGATCCATCAGCCAGCCATGAGCCGTCCAGCCAGGATCCGCCAGAGCCGTCCAGTCAGGATCCGTCAGAGCCGTCCAGTCAGGATCCGTCAGAGCCGTCCAGTCAGGATCCGTCAGAGCAGTCCAGCCAGGATCCGCCAGAGCCGTCCAGCCAGGATCCACCAGAGCCAGCCAGCCAGGATCCGCCAGCCAGCCAGGATCCGCCAGAGCCAGCCAGCCAGGATCCGCCATTCAGTACGGTGCTGCCCTTCAGTCCGGTGCTGCCCCTTAGCCTGGTGCTGCCCCTTAGCCTGGTGCTGCCCCTTATCCTGGTGCTGCCCCTTATCCTGGTGCTGCCCCTTAGTCCGGTGCTGCCCCTTAGTCCGGTGCTGCCACTTAGTCCGGTGCTGCCCCTTATTCCAGTGGGGTTAAGAAAGCGGGTAGTGACTATGGTGGGGTGGGGACCACGACCAGTGCCAGAGCCGCCACCGTGGACAGACGCCCACCCAGACCCTCCCCTAGGCTTTATGCTGGTGCGCCCAGAGTTCGCAACTTAAGGGGGGGGGTTATGTCACACCCTGGCCTTAGTTATCTTTGTGTTCATTATTATTTTTAGTTAGGTCAGGGTGTGACATGGTGAAGTATGTGTTTTTGTATTGTCTAGGGGGTTGTATGGTTTAGAGGGTTAAGGAGTATAGATGGTTTAGTGTTGTGTGTAGTTGTCTAGGAAAGTCTATGGTTGCCTGAATGGGTTCCCAATTAGAGACAGCTGGTTTCTGTTGTCTCTGATTGGGAGCCATATTTAAGGCAGCCATAGGCTTTAGCTGTTGTGGGTCATTGTACATGTCTAGTCTATGTCGAACGTAAGTAGTTTGTGTGTGCACTTGCGTTTGTAGTTTCACGGTCGTTTGTTGTTTTGTTAGTTTGAATAAGTGTTTCGTGTTCCGTCTTCGTATAAATAAAAAGAAGATGTATTCATATCATGCTGCGCCTTGGTCCTCTCACTCATATCAAGACGATCGTGACAGTATGCTGCTGCATAAATTATGTAATATAACAGGGAGATATGTATACTGTAGCCAGTGGTGGAAAAAGTACCCAACTGTCATACTTGAGTAAAAGTAAATAACTTAATAGAAAATGACTCAAGTAAAAGTTAAAGTCACCCAGTAAAATACTACTTGAGTAAAGGTTTTAAAGTATTTGGTTTGAAATATACTTAAGTATCAAAAGTACATTTAATTGTAAAAAAATATACTTAAGTATCAAAAGTAAAAGTACAAGTATAAATCATTTCAAATTGTTAATATTAAGCAAACTAGATGGCACAATTTTCTTTTTTTATTTATTACGGATAGCCAGACTACAACATCCTTTACAAATGAAGCATTCGTGTTTAGTGAGTCCTCCAGATCAGAGGCGGTAGGAATGACAAAGGATGTTCTCTTGATAAGTGCATGAATTGGACCATTTTCCTGTCCTGCTAAGCATTCAAAATGTAATGAGTACTTTTGGGTGTCAGGGAAATTGTATGGAGTAAAAAGTACACCATTTTCTTTAGGAATGTAGTGAAGTAAAAGTAAAAGTTGTCAAAAATATAAATAATAACTTAAAGTACTGATACTCCAAAAAACAATTTAAGTAGTAGTTGAAAGTATTTTTACACCACTGACTGTAGCTAAGAAAGTAATAAAGTGAATGTTGTGTAGTAAGCTGTTAGTAGCCTGTGTGCCTCCCTACATATATCCATCTTAGCTCGCTCATTAATGTCTTAATGGAAATTACGGATTGCCTCTTATCCGCTCATCGTTCCCTTATGCCGTAGTTTGTACATCTCAATTGTCAGTAGAAACCACATTTGTTTAAGCAAGTCAGCCATATCAGCAAAAAAAATTAAAAAGGTAGTAAATGAGGCTGAATTAATTATTTTGCTGCCAGACAAGGCTCCGTTGATAGCCAGGTGTAGCGGTGGTAAGGATTCACTCCATAGTGCTGAAAAGAAAGCTCTGCTGTTGGGACAGCTTTATGTAGGCCCTAACAGTTTGTGGGCACCTTTTGTCACTGTTAGAGTGCAACGTAATGTATTGTTTAGTGTTGTGTACTGGCTTTGCTGGCATGTGTTTGTCATGATCGTCTGTAGAATAAACGGACCAAGGCGCAGCGTGCGTAGAGTTCCACATGTTTAATTAATGAAACTCACCAAAACAATACAGAACAAAACTAACGTGATGCTAATGTCGTGCTCGCAAGCAACTAGACATAGACAAAATCCCACAACAAACAGGTGGGAAAAGGCTGCCTAAATATGATCCCTAATCAGAGACAACGATAGACAGCTGCCTCTGATTGGGAAACCATACCAGGCCAACATAGAAATAACAAAACTAGAATGCCCACCCTAGTCACACCCCGACCTAACCCAAAATAGAGAATAAAGGATCTCTAAGGGCAGGGCATGACAGTATTAAAAATGTTTTGCACAAACAAGTCAGAACAGTAGGCTAAGTTATGAGGAAGAAAGGGCCCAAAACACCATGTAGTAACCAAAAAAGGGTCAAACAAATCTAAATATATTTTATATTTGAGATTCTCCAAAGTAGCCACCCTTTGCCTTGATGACAACTTTGCAAACTCTTGGCATTCTCTCAACCAGCTTCATGAGGTAGTCATGTGGAATGCTTTTCCAACAGTTTTGAAGGAGTTCCCAAATATGCTGAGCACTTGTCGGCTGCTTTTCTATCACTCTGCGGTCCTACTCATCTCAAACCATCTCAATTGGGTTGAGGTCGGGTGATTGTGTAGGCCAGGTCATCTGATGCAGCACTCCATCTCCTTCTTGGTCAAACAGCCCTTACACAGTCTGGAGGTGTGTTTTGGGTCATTGTCCTGTTGAAAAACAAATGTTAAGAGCAAAACAGATGGGATGGCATATTGCTGCCGAATGCTGTGGTAGCCATGCCTTCAATTCTAAATAAATCACAGACAGTGTCACGAGCAAAGCATCCCCAAAAACTGATTTCCACCTGTCTAATGTCCATTGCTTGTGTTTCTTGGCCCAAGCAAGTCTCTTCTTATTGTTGGTGTCCTTTAGTAGTGGTTTTGTTGCAGTAATTTTACCATAAAGGCCTGATTCACGCATGCTCCTCTGAACAGTTAATGTTGAGATGTGTTTGTTACTTGAACTCTGAGAAGCATTTATTTGGGCTGCAATCTGAAGTGCAGTTAATTGCAGATTTCTGATTCTGGTAACTCTAATGAATTTATACTCTGCAGCAGAGGTAACTCTGGAGCTTCCTTTCCTGTGGTGGTCCTCATGAGAGACAGTTTCATCATAGCGCTTGATGGCTTTTGCGACTGCACTTGAAGACACTTTCAAAGTTATAGAAATTTTCCACATTGACTGACCTTCATGTCTTAAAGTAATGATGGACTGTCGTTTCTTTTTGATTATTTGAGCTGTAATTGCCATAATATGGACTTTTATTTTTCCAAATAGGGCTATCTTCTGTATACCACCCCTACCTTGTAACAACACAACTGATTGGCTCAAATGCATTAAGAAGGAAAGAAATTCCACAAATGACCTTTTAACAAAGCACACCTGTTAATTGAAATATATTCCAGGTGACTACCTCATGAAGAAGGTTGAGCGAACGCCAAGAGTGTGCAAAGCTGTCATCAAGGCAAAGGGTGGCTACTTTTGATTTGTTTAACACTTTTTTGGTTACTACATGATTCCATACGTGTTATTTCATAGTTTTGATGTATTCACTATTATTCTACAATGTAGAAATTAGTAAAAATTAAGAAAAACCCTTGAATGGGTAGGTGTGTCCAAACTTTTGACTGGTAGTGTACATGCTAAAATCGCCACTGAATGTTTGTAAACAAAGTAAATTTAAACAAACACTATATAGCCTAAAAACATAACATAATTTAATTTAATAATAGAATTTTGATATCATGGATGGACATTCTTTGTACCCGTAGCTCTGTCTATGAATTTGAGAGTGGCTACATTTCTCCAGCCCCATCTTTTTTACAGGAACATGGATGGGGAGGACGCTTTGTCATTATTTAAATTCCTGATTGCTGCTTTACATATGCAAATGATATGCAGCACATTATTGAAGCGAGATAACGGTAGCCGGGATGCCCAGAGGGATGTTGTGTCAAGAAAACTCACAAATAAACCCCTTTCCTCCTCCAACAGAAAAAATACCTTCCAAAACACACAATCTGGCCATGGCCAGAATGAACTAGCCAGCCAGGTCTGTTTGAGTGAGTGAGCGAAGCAGGTTCCACTTCCCAGTCTCAACCTCTCAGTATCAGTTTCAGCCAGAAAGGCAGGCAGAGGGGAGGACGAGATAAAGGATGGAGAGTGGGCCACTCTGGACAGACGTTGGAGGTCAGACGTACACTATATATACAAAAGTATGTGAACAGTCCTTCAAATTAGTGGATTCGGATATTTCAGTCACACTGTGGCTGACAGGTATATAAAATCGAGCACACAGCAATCTAATCTGCATAGACAAACATTGGCAATACCATGGTCTTACTGAAGATCTCAGTGACTTTTAACATGGCACCGTCATAGGATGCCACCTTTCCAACAAGTCAGTTTGTCAAATGTCTGCCCTGCTAGAGCTGCCCCAGTCAACTGTAAGTGCTGTTATTGTGAAGTGGAAAGGTCTAGGAGCAACAATGGCTCAGCCGTGAAGCAGTAGGCCACACAAGCTCACAGAACGGGACTGCTGAGTGCTGAAGCGCATAGCGTGTAAAAAATGGTCTGTCCTTGGTTGCAACACTCACTACCGAGTTCCAAACTGCCTCTGGAAGCAACGTCAGCACAAGAACTGTTCGTTGGGAGCTAGATGAAAGGGGTTTCCATGGCCGAGCAGCCGCACACAAGCCTAAGATCACCATGCGCAATGCCAAGCGTAAAATGGATTAGTTTAAAGCTCGCAGCATTTGGACTCTGGAGCAGTGGAAACGCGTTCTCTGGAGTGATGAATTACGCTTCACCATCTGGCAGTGCAACTTTCTAATCTATGTTTGGTGGATGCCAGGAGAACGCTACCTACCCCAATGCATAGTGCCAACTGTAAAGTTTGGTGGAGGAGGAATAATGGTTTGGGGCTGTTGTTCATGGTTCGGGCTAGGCCCCTTAGATCAAGTGAAGGGAAATCTTAATGCTACAGCATACAATGACATTCTAGACAATTCTGTGCTTCCAACTTTGTGGCAACAGTTTGGGGAAGGCACTTTCCTGTTTCAGCATGACAATGCCCCAGTGCACAAAGCGAGATCCATACAGAAATGGTTTGTCAAGATCGGTGAAGAAGAACTTGACTGGCTTGCACAGAGCCCTGACCTCAACCCCATCGAACACCTTTGGGATAAATGGGAACGCCGACTGCGAGCCATGCCTAATCTCCGAACATCAGTGCCCGACCTCATTAATGCTCTTGTGGCTGAATGGAAGCAAGTCCATGGTGCAATGCTCCAACATCTAGTGAAAGCCTTCCCAGAAGTGGAGGCTGTTATAGCAGCAAAGGGGGGACAAACTCCAAATTAATGCCCATGATTTTGGAATGAGATGTTCTAAGTGCAGGTGTCCACGTACTTTTGGTCGTGTAGTGTATATTCTCCCCTCCCAGTCTGGGTGAAGAGGAAGAAAGAAGGAATACAAATGTAAGAAAAACGTTGTGTTAGAGATTAGATTCCGGTATTTCTGCATGCCACGTTCTGCAGAACTCTCCTCCCTGTGATGAAGACATGACAGAGTGTTCCTCACACTCTGCAATCATCATCATCTGCCCCTATCACTATAACAGGGTCCAGCTAAGAGGTCCAGCCCAGAGCCTACTGAGGAAATAGCAGCGTGTTAACATTTCTGACCTTTACATTACATTTACATTTAAGTCATTTAGCAGACGCTCTTATCCAGAGCGACTTACAAATTGGTGCATTCACCTTATGACATCCAGTGGAACAGCCACTTTACAATAGTGCATCAGATCTTTTAAGGGAGGGGGGGGGGGGGGGGGGCAGAAGGATTGCTTTATCCTAGGTATTCCTTGAAGAGGTGGGGTTTCAGGTGTCTCCGGAAGGTGGTGATTGACTCCGCTGTCCTGGCGTCGTGAGGGAGTTTGTTCCACCATTGGGGGGCCAGAGCAGCGAACAGTTTTGACTGGGCTGAGCGGGAACTGTACTTCCTCAGTGGTAGGGAGGCGAGCAGGCCAGAGGTGGATGAACGCAGTGCCCTTGTTTGGGTGTAGGGCCTGATCAGAGCCTGAAGGTACTGAGGTGCCGTTCCCCTCACAGCTCCGTAGGCAAGCACCATGGTCTTGTAGCGGATGCGAGCTTCAACTGGAAGCCAGTGGAGAGAGCGGAGGAGCGGGGTGACGTGAGAGAACTTGGGAAGGTTGAACACCAGACGGGCTGCGGCGTTCTGGATGAGTTGTAGGGGTTTAATGGCACAGGCAGGGAGCCCAGCCAGCAGCGAGTTGCAGTAATCCAGACGGGAGATGACAAGTGCCTGGATTAGGACCTGCGCCGCTTCCTGTGTGAGGCAGGGTCGTACTCTGCGGATGTTGTAGAGCATGAACCTACAGGAACGGGCCACCGCCTTGATGTTGGTGGAGAACGACAGGGTGTTGTCCAGGATCACGCCAAGGTTCTTAGCGCTCTGGGAGGAGGACACAATGGAGTTGTCAACCGTGATGGCGAGATCATGGAACGGACAGTCCTTCCCCGGGAGGAAGAGCAGCTCCGTCTTGCCGAGGTTCAGCTTGAGGTGGTGATCCGTCATCCACACTGATATGTCTGCCAGACATGCAGAGATGCGATTCGCCACCTGGTCATCAGAAGGGGGAAAGGAGAAGATTAATTGTGTGTCGTCTGCATAGCAATGATAGGAGAGACCATGTGAGGTTATGACAGAGCCAAGTGACTTGGTGTATAGCGAGAATAGGAGAGGGCCTAGAACAGAGCCCTGGGGGACACCAGTGGTGAGAGCGCGTGGTGAGGAGACAGATTCTCGCCACGCCACCTGGTAGGAGCGACCTGTCAGGTAGGACGCAATCCAAGCGTGGGCCGTGCCGGAGATGCCCAACTCGGAGAGGGTGGAGAGGAGGATCTGATGGTTCACAGTATCGAAGGCAGCCGATAGGTCTAGAAGGATGAGAGCAGAGGAGAGAGAGTTAGCTTTAGCAGTGCGGAGCGCCTCCGTGATACAGAGAAGAGCAGTCTCAGTTTAGCAGCTTGTGTATCAGGTCTATGTAATGTATGACAGCACATAATATAATGATAACAATAATATATGCCATTTAGCAGACGCTTTTATCCATAACGACTGACAGTCATTCGTGCATACATTTTACATATTGGGTGGCCCTGGGAATCTAACCCACAACCCTGGCCGTGCTCTACCCACTAAGCTACAGAGGACCACTAGGAGCCTTCATTAGGAAGTATCCCTGGATAGTACCGGTAGTGGACCATTTCTTATTTTTAGTAGGTGATGTGTTAAGACAGGAAGTACAAATCTAATCTGTTGTCCAAAGTGTACAGCACAATACCAAATGGTATTGCTATGCTATGGACTCTTAGAGGGAAGATGTGGGTCCACTGTTTATATCAATCTATACATTAGATGTAATAGTAAGATGGCGTTTAATCTCTTTTATTGGGTGTTCTATAAAATCAAAGCCAGAAAGGGTGCCGAAAGGCTTAATTGGTCAATTAACATGGTAACACGAAACTTCAAAAGTATCTAGGACCATGTTAATTTTATTGCGTGTTCTTGGATTTCACGAGATACTTAGACTAAGCTATATGTTAACACAAGCTATAGTACTTTGTATAGGACTGCCGAACATGCATATGGAAATAGAATGACATTTGTAAGATGCCATCCAGTGTAAAGTTTGTAATACGATGAAGATGGGTTGGCTGGCTGTGGCCACATATGAGCCAGACACGACACTGACATCTAGTGTTTCATTGCGCAACTTCAAAATCAGCTTATCAAGTCTTATCATTAGGAACTGAAGGGGGTGAAGAAAGCCAAGATAAAATGCCCAGATTTACAATAGCAACCTTTGTCAACAAAAAGGAAGATCTATGAAGGATCAGTAATTAGGCTGCTGTATCAGTACCAGTCATTGGATCTTCTGTCACTGACAATAATTCCACCACTAGAATAATCAAAGCAAACAGAGCAGATGCCCAAACATCATATTCAGGTGGTGTGGAGGTGAGAGAGACTGTGTTAAAGTCATGTGAGCTGCCACCGCTCCCCAAACCACACACAGCACTCAGGCTCTCATCTCAGAGCCTCTTTAGGGCAGAAAAAAACACAGTGATAATTATGCGTGTAAATTCCAGCAATCTGCTCAGCAGCTCAACAGGCTGGTGTTGAGATGTATGAGAGCACGAGAGAGAGCGAGAGAGAGAGAGAGAGAGAGAGAGAGAGAGGGAGATAGAGAGAGAGAAGTGGGAGAAACAGAGGGAGTGAAGGGGGTGAGACAAAGAGAGAGAGAGGGGGTGTGGGGGAGAGACCGAGGGAGAGAAGAGGAGAGAGGTTGGGAGAGTGGGAGAGTGGGGGAGACTGGTAAAGAAAAAAGAGAGGGAGAAAGAGAGAGAGAGACAGAGTGAGCTCACAAGAGAGAGAGAGTGATTACTCTTTAACTGCATTGCCTGAGGGAGGGAGGGGGAACAGGGTGAGATTTTGAGACATCCTCAATAACCCCCCCACCCCCACCCTCCCCTAAAACTGTCTCTTCACCTCTGGCACGCCATGCTCCATCATGCCTGGGCATATCAAAGGTATGCAGCTAAACTCATATTTAAAAAAATAACAGAAAAATCTGATTGCATAGAAGATGATTAAGCCCACAGAGTCAAAGGGTCCATCGCAGCGCTACCACATAAGTAGGCCTACACCAGCATTCAATCAAGTCATGGTAAATGTTGCTGACGTTGGCTCAAGCATAAATTACAGTTAAAAGTCAAGTGCAATGCGCTTGTCGACATCAAGTCTTTGATTGAATCTTGGCTCTAGTCGCACTCTCCACTGGGAATTCACTTCACCTGCTTTACTGGGAGGCGTGGTTCTGCCTGTGTCTTGTGCTGCCTGCCTGTTGTACTGCCTGCCTTCCTGTCTGTGCATGTGTTTGGTCTAGTACCTTTAACAATGGTGTTTGTTCTGGTACCTATAACTATAGTGTTTGGTCTAGTACCTTTAACAATGGTGTTTGTTCTGGTACCTATAACTATGGAGTTTGTTTTGGTACCTATAACTATAGTGTTTGGTCTAGTACCTTTAACAATGGTGTTTGTTCTGGTACCTATAACTATGGAGTTTGTTCTGGTAACTATAACTATAGTGTTTGGTCTAGTACCTTTAACAATGGTGTTTGTTCTGGTACCTATAACTATGGAGTTTGTTCTGGTAACTATAACTATAGTGTTTGGTCTAGTACCTTTAACAATGGTGTTTGTTCTGGTACCTATAACTATGGAGTTTGTTCTGGTACCTATAACTATGGTGTTTGGTCTGGTACCTATAACTATGGTGTTAGGTCCTGTACCTATAACTGTTGTTTTTGTTATCTATAACTGTGGTGTGTGGTCTGGTGCCTATAATTGTGGTGTTTGGTCTTTATGTGTAACTATGGTGTTTGTTCTGGTACCAATAACTATGGTGTTTTGTCTTTATGTGTAACTATGGTGTTTGTTCTGGTACCAATAACTATGGTGTTTCTTCTGGTACCTACAACTATGGTGTTTGGTCTGGTATTATAACTGCACACCATAGTTATAGGTACCAGACCAAACACCACAGTTATAGATAACAGACCAAACACCACAGATATAGGAAGAAAAAAAACATTATAGTTATAGGCACAGTACCAGACCAGACCAAACACCATAGTTGTAGATAAAAGACCAAACACTGCAGTTATAGATACAAGACCAAACACCACAGTTATAGGTACCAGACCAAACACCACAGTTATAGATAACAGACCAAACACCACAGATATAGGAAGAAAAAAAACACTATAGTTATAGGCACAGTACCAGACCAGACCAAACACCATAGTTATAGATAACAGACCAAACACCACAGTTGTAGGAACTTAACCAAACACCGTAGATATAGGTACTAGACAACAGACCATAGTTGCAAGAACCAGACCAAACACCGTAGTTATAATAACAGACCAAACACATTAGTTATAGATAACAGACCGAACACCATAGTTATAGCTGTGGTATTTGGTCTGGTACCTATAACTCTGGTGTTTGGTCTGGTACCTGTGAATATGGTGTTTTGTCTCGTACCTGTGAATATGGTGTTTTGTCTGGTACCTGTGAATATGGTGTTTTGTCTGGTACCTGTGAATATGGTGTTTTGTCTGGTACCTATGGTGGTGTGAGATCTGGAGAGTAATGAGTCAAGACTGGCATGTACGGTGGCCACATTCCTTTGTCACCCTAATGATTAATGCAACCCATGTAGGTTATGTTGACTCCTGATGGACCCATAGGCATGGAATAGCACAACTGTGGAGCAAGCTTTTTTCCAGTGGTTTAAAGTAATTAAGTAAAAAATACTTTAAAGCACTTCTTAAGTGTTTTTTTTTTGGGGGGGGGGGGGGGGGGGGGGGGCGGTATCTGTACATCCCTTTTCCTATTTTTGACAACTTTTACTTTTACTTCACTACATTCCTAAAGAAAATAATGTACTTTTTACTCCATACATTTTCCACGACACCCAATAGTACTTGTTACATTTTGAATGCTTAGCAGTCAAATTCACACACTTATCAAGAGAACTTCCCTGGTCATCCCTACTGCCTCTGATCTGGTGGACTCAATAAACTGCTGTGCGCAACAGAGCAGATTGGAGTAACTGGGTAGCAGGGGAGAGGATCTGATTCCTGTTACATCATACTATCCTGACTGCCTGCCTGTCTGTGGCCCACACCAACAGACACTGACTGTCTGGCTGCACCACCAGACTTATCTGTCTGTGGTCTGGAGTGGCATTAGTCTGGACCCACAGCCATGAGTCACACTTTCTGTTTACCCTGACACAGCCCCTTCCCTGAGGCTGGAGGTTGGAGGCTCCTCCCTCCACTCTGGCAGCTTCACATCCAGGGGCTGGGAGCTGGATGGTTGGACGAGGTCTGAGAGCGGGGTGGTTGAGAGCAGGGTGGGAGTAGGCTGGGGCAGGGAGCGGGGTGGCTGGGGATGAGTTGATTCGGGCTGGGAGTGGGGTGGCTTCCCACCTCTTCCCTTCCCTCCCCATGGCTGGGTTGGGGTTGGCACACCAATGTGCTGTGCCAGGAATGTGCTGTGCCCGCACCTCAATGACGCGTGACACCTTTCCTGTGGTATGGGGCTGGATCCTCTCACAACGGGCTGCCATGCAGGCTGGATCCCCTAAGAGTAAATATACCCATCCTACAGTACACACTCACTAGAGACGAGGTTTACCCAAATGGTGTGGGTGGCCCAAAATCTGTTAGGGGAGTGGAGGAGACTAGCTGCGCCCTGCAACACTCAAACTACATACAAGCGTTTGCAAAGTCACAACCTTTAGTGGTAGCGTAGATGTTAGAGTATAATGTAGGCATCAAATAACTTAAGATAACCTTTCCAGCAACTTTTTTCAAAATATGTTTTGAAACAGAGACTTTAGGAGAATGGACTGAGACTGAAAGCAATCTTGGTTTCCCCCCACCCTCATCACTGCCACCCCCTCGAACCCCCCACCCTCCCACTACACTCCACACCCCCAACCCTGCAGAGGCAGCTTGACAAAATGCTCATGTGACCCCCATGAGGCAAGTTCAACATGAATCAATGATGAGAACATCCTCAACTGGTCAGGAAGCCCCATTAGAGGGACATAAAGTCATATTAGTGTCTCATCCCAGTGAAAAGACAGTATGGCACCATGCCCCTGCTGTGATCCGTAATCTAAACCAACAATTAGCGATCTCTTTGTCTCTCGTGAGAATGGGAGTGCTCGGAGCGCTTGCCCCGACCACTGCCGCTGTGTTAGTTAGACCCTCACCTTCATCTTCATCTGCCAGAGGGACTAGCTAACTAGTCCCCCTCTGATTTCCTCTGTTTGGATCAGTTCCTTTGCAAAACGTTTTGCAACAGTCTAAACGTTTTGTAACGGAATCCACAAAATTAATACACCCCAGGTAGATTGAATGAGAACACATTCTCGTTTACAGCAACGACTAGTTGCAGGGGAGGGGGGATGAGGATGAAGATCAGATTGGTGCCATGGGATCTTAGTGACAGAGAGTCAGAACACCAGTTTAACGCACCCTACATGTGACAGGTTTATTGGGATGTATTATGTTTGAGTTGTGTGGTGAAACATCCAGAAGGGTATCACTGACTGCAGTATGGCAGTGAAACACAGATTGCTTCATGTCAACTTGAACTCCGAGCTGGGCTCGCCTCATTGTCATCAGAGTACAGTATCACATCTATCACAGACATAGTGAGAAGTGACATACTGTAGGCACAACAGCAGACATACAAGAGTCACACAGACACAACACAAATACATTGAGAGTTCCACAGACACAATTAGAGTCACACAGACACAACACAAATACATTGAGAGTTCATTGAAAGTTAACTGAGGTACATTGAGAGTTCCACAGACACAATGAGATGCACACAGACACAACGCAAGATCCACAGACATATTGAGAGAGTTGTGGACACAACAAGGGGCACGCAGACAAAACAAAATGTCAAAATCCATTAGATTATAGTGCCCTGATTGATAAGCTCCAAGAACGTTTTAAAAGTGTGGAATATATATTTTTTTTACATTTTACACAACATAAAATGCATGGAAAATCATGTTGTTTTTATAAGAGGAAATGAAGACAGTGTGGTGGAATGTGGTAGAATCGAAATAATTTTTTATGTTTTTTACTTCCTGGTTACAGTAATCAGATTGGTAGCTAAAGGCCTAATTTGGACACAGTTGAGTTGATTAAAATCTTGATAAAATAACAACTAATCAGTAGGTAGAGATATCATTGAAGTATTCTCAACACACTGAGACAGGCCAGAGCTCAGAGCCATTCACTGAGGACGGAGTGGAGACAAGGAAAGGAAAGGAAAGGGGGATACCTAGTCAGTTGTACAACTGAAATGTGTCTTCCGCATTTAACCCAACCCCTCTGAAGGCTATCTGGAAATAGCTGCAGAGCGCCAGTTTACACTGTAACATAAGTAAATACTCAATGAATGTGAGGCCAGCTTCCAGGAAAAGCCTCAGCGAACAGAGCCCAGTGGAGATAGCTGCTAATCTGAGCGTAGAGCAGAAACCCAAACAGTGGAGGACCGCAGGCAGGGCAGGCCACCCGGGCGTGATGGCCAAACGCATCAGACACCTTTGGGTGACACCAAACCACAGGAGTTAAAGGAACCTGCGATCCACGGAGGGCGCAACGAAGGTTGCAGCAGTAACCCGCCGTTGAAATAACCCTGACCACACTGAGGGACAGGCTTCAAATAACCCTGACCACACTGAGGGACATGCTTCAAATAACCCTGACCACACTGAGGGACAGGCTTCACATAACCCTGACCACACTGAGGGACAGGCTTCACATAACCCTGACCACACTATTCTTATCGGCAGACTCAGTAGCCTTGGTTTTTCTAATGACTGCCTTGCCTGGTTCACCAACTACTTTGCAGACAGAGTTCAGTGTGTCAAATCGGAGGGCATGTTGTCCGGTCCTCTGGCAGTCTCTATGGGGGTACCACAGGTTTCAATTCTCGGGCCGACTCTTTTCTCTGTATACATCAATGATGTTGCTCTTGCTGCGGGCGATTCCCTGATCCACCTCTATGCAGACGACACCATTCTGTACACTTCCGGCCCTTCCTTGGACACTGTGCTATCTAACCTCCAAACGAGCTTCAATGCCATACAACACTCCTTCCGTGGCCTCCAACTGCTCTTAAACGCTAGTAAAACCAAATGCATGCTTTTCAACCGTTCGCTGCCTGCACCCGCACGCCCGACTAGCATCACCACCCTGGACGGTTCCGACCTAGAATATGTGGACATCTATAAGTACCTAGGTGTCTGGCTAGACTGCAAACTCTCCTTCCAGACTCATATCAAACATCTCCAATCCAAAATCAAATCTAGAGTCGGCTTTCTATTCCGCAATAAAGCCTCCTTCACTCACGCCGCCAAACTTACCCTAGTAAAACTGACTATCCTACCGATCCTCGACTTCGGCGATGTCATCTACAAAATAGCTTCCAATACTCTACTCAGCAAACTGGATGCAGTCTATCACAGTGCCATCCGTTTTGTTACTAAAGCACCTTATACGACCCACCACTGCGACCTGTATGCCCTAGTCGGCTGGCCCTCGCTACATGTTCGTCGTCAGACCCACTGGCTCCAGGTCATCTACAAGGCTATGCTAGGTAAAGTGCCGCCTTATCTCAGTTCACTGGTCACGATGGCTACACCCACACGCGCTCCAGCAGGTGTATCTCACTGATCATCCCTAAAGCCAAAACCTCATTTGGACGCCTTTCCTTCCAGTTCTCTGCTGCCTGCGACTGGAACGAATTGCAAAAATCTCTGAAGTTGGAGACTTTTATCTCCCTCAACAACTTTAAAAATCTGCTATCCGAGCAGCTAACCGATCGCTGCAGCTGTACATAGTCCATCTGTAAACTACCCACCCAATTTACCTACCTCACCCCCCATACTGCTTTTATTTATTTACTTTTCTGCTCTTTTGCACACCAGTATCTCTTCTTGCACATGATCATCTGATGATTTATCACTCCAGTGTTAATCTGCTAAATTGTAATTACTCGATTTATTGCCTACCTCATGCCTTTTGCACACATTGTATATAGATTCTCTTTTTTCTACCATGTTATTGACTTGTTTATTGTTTACTCCATGTGTAACTCTGTGTTGTTGTCTGTTCACACTGCTATGCTTTATCTTGGCCAGGTCGCAGTTGCAAATGAGAACTTGTTCTCAACTAGCCTACCTGGTTAAATAAAGGTGAAATAAAAAAAATAAAAAATAAAAAACACTGAGGGACAGGCTTCAAATAACCCTGACCACACTGAGGGACAGGCTTCACATAACCCTGACCACACTGAGGGACAGGCTTCAAATAACCCGGGCCACACTGAGGGACAGGCTTCAAATAACCCTCACCACACTGAGGGGCAGGCTTCAAATAACCCTGACCACACTGAGGGACAATCTTCAAATAACCCTCACCACACTGAGGGACAGGCTTCAAATAACCTTGACCACACTGAGGGACAGGCTTGAAATAACCCGGGCCACACTGAGGGACAGGCTTGAAATAACCTTGACCACACTGAGGGACAGGCTTGAAATTACCCGGGCCACACTGAGGGACAGGCTTGAAATAACCCTGGCCACACTGAGGGACAGGCATCAAATAACCTTGACCACACTGAGGGACAGGCTTGAAATAACCCGGGCCACACTGAGGGACAGGCTTCACATAATCCTGACCACACTGAGGGACAGGCTTCACATAACCCTGACCACACTGAGGGACAGGCTTCAAATAACCCTGACCACACTGAGGGACAGGCTTCAAATAACCCTCACAACACTGAGGGACAGGCTTCAAATAACCTTGACCACACTAAGGGACAGGCTTCAAATAACCCTCACCACACTGAGGGACAGGATTCAAATAACCCTCACCACACTGAGGGACAGGCTTCACATAACCCTGACCACACTGAGGGACAGGCTTCAAATAACCCTCACCACACTGAGGGACAGGCTTCAAATAACCCGGGCCACACTGAGGGACAGGCTTCAAATAACCCTCACCACACTGAGGGACAGGCTTCAAATAACCCTGACCACACTGAGGGACAATCTTCAAATAACCCTCACCACACTGAGGGACAGGCTTCAAATAACCTTGACCACACTGAGGGACAGGCTTGAAATAACCTTGACCACACTGAGGGACAGGCTTGAAATAACCCGGGCCACACTGAGGGACAGGCTTGAAATAACCCTGGCCACACTGAGGGACAGGCATCAAATAACCTTGACCACACTGAGGGACAGGCTTGAAATAACCCGGGCCACACTGAGGGACAGGCTTCACATAATCCTGACCACACTGAGGGACAGGCTTCACATAACCCTGACCACACTGAGGGACAGGCTTCAAATAACCCTGACCACACTGAGGGACAGGCTTCAAATAACCCTCACAACACTGAGGGACAGGCTTCAAATAACCTTGACCACACTAAGGGACAGGCTTCAAATAACCCTCACCACACTGAGGGACAGGATTCAAATAACCCTCACCACACTGAGGGACAGGCTTCACATAACCCTGACCACACTGAGGGACAGGCTTCAAATAACCCTCACCACACTGAGGGACAGGCTTCAAATAACCCGGGCCACACTGAGGGACAGGCTTCAAATAACCCTCACCACACTGAGGGACAGGCTTCAAATAACCCTGACCACACTGAGGGACAATCTTCAAATAACCCTCACCACACTGAGGGACAGGCTTCAAATAACCTTGACCACACTGAGGGACAGGCTTGAAATAACCTTGACCACACTGAGGGACAGGCTTGAAATAACCCGGGCCACACTGAGGGACAGGCTTGAAATAACCCTGGCCACACTGAGGGACAGGCATCAAATAACCTTGACCACACTGAGGGACAGGCTTGAAATAACCCGGGCCACACTGAGGGACAGGCTTCACATAATCCTGACCACACTGAGGGACAGGCTTCACATAACCCTGACCACACTGAGGGACAGGCTTCAAATAACCCTGACCACACTGAGGGACAGGCTTCAAATAACCCTCACAACACTGAGGGACAGGCTTCAAATAACCTTGACCACACTAAGGGACAGGCTTCAAATAACCCTCACCACACTGAGGGACAGGATTCAAATAACCCTCACCACACTGAGGGACAGGCTTCACATAACCCTGACCACACTGAGGGACAGGCTTCAAATAACCCTCACCACACTGAGGGACAGGCTTCAAATAACCCGGGCCACACTGAGGGACAGGCTTCAAATAACCCTCACCACACTGAGGGACAGGCTTCAAATAACCCTGACCACACTGAGGGACAATCTTCAAATAACCCTCACCACACTGAGGGACAGGCTTCAAATAACCTTGACCACACTGAGGGACAGGCTTGAAATAACCCGGGCCATACTGAGGAACAGGCTTCAAATAACCTTGACCACACTGAGGGACAGGCTTGAAATAACCCGGGCCACACTGAGGGACAGGATTCAAATAACCCTGGCCACACTGAGGGACAGGCGTCAAATAACCTTGACCACACTGAGGGACAGGCTTGAAATAACCCGGGCCACACTGAGGGACAGGCTTGAAATAACCTTGACCACACTGAGGGACAGGCTTGAAATAACCCGGGCCACACTGAGGGACAGGCTTGAAATAACCTTGACCACACTGAGGGACAGGCTTGAAATAACCAGGGCCACACTGAGGGACAGGCTTGAAATAACCCTGGCCACACTGAGGGACAGGCTTGAAATAACCCTGGCCACACTGAGGGACAGTCTTGAAATAACCTTGACCACACTGAGGGACAGGCTTGAAATAACCCGGGCCACACTGAGGGACAGGCTTGAAATAACCCGGGCCACACTGAGGCACAGGCTTGAAATAACCCTGGCCACACTGAGGGACAGGCTTGCGTCCCAAATGGCACCCTACAGTGCCTTCAGAAAGTATTCACAACTCTTGACTTTTACAACATTTTGATGTGTTACAGCCTGAATGTAAAATTGATTACATTTAAAAAAATTGTCACTGGCCTACACACAATTCCTTATGATGTCAAAGAGGAATTATTTTTACAAATTAATAAAAAAATGAAAAACTGAAATGTTTTGAGATAATAAGTATTCAGCACCTATGTTATGGCGAACCTAAATCAGACCAGAAGTAAAAATGTGCTTAACAAGTCACATAATAAGATGCATGGACTCTGTGTGCAATAATACTGTTCAACAGTGTTTTACTGACTACCTCATCTCTGTACCCAACACGTACAATTAAATGTAAGGTCCCTCGGTCGAGCAGTGAATTTCAACCACAGATTCAACAACAAAGACAAGGGAGCTATTCCAACGCCTTGCAAAGAAGTGCACCTATTGGTAGATGGATAATTGTTTTTTAAATGCAGACATTGAATATCCCTTTGAACATGGTGAAGTTATTCATTACACATTAGATGGTGTATCATTAAACCCAGTCACTACAAAGACACAGGCGTCGCTCCTAACCCAGTTGCCAGAAAGGAAAGAAACCGCTCAGGTATTTCATCATGAGGCAAATGGTGACTTTAAAACAGTTACTGAGTTCAATTGCTGTGGATGGATCAACAATGTTATAGTTACTCCATAATACTAACCTAACTGACAGAGTGAAAAGAAGGAAGCCTGTACAGAATACAAATATTCCAAAACAATGCATCTTGTTGTGGCAAAGCAATGTGGCAAAGCAATTAACTTTTTGTCCTAAATACAAAGTGTTATGTTTGTGGCAAATCAAATACTGAGTACCACTCTCTATATTTTCAAGCATTATGGTGGCTGCATCATGTTATGGGTATGCTTGTAATAGTAGATGGGTGAGAAAAAAATATATTTTGAATATTGAATAAAACAAAAAAAAATATCAAGGGGTATGAAGGGGTATGAATACTTTCTGAAGGTCCTGTATACCCTATTTACCCATAATGCTCTGGTCAAAAGCAGTGCACTATGTAGGGAATACAGTGCCATTTGGGACGCAGGCCGAGGCACTTAGCTCTGCACGACTATACATCACACTTTAAATACAAGACATAAAAGAGTCTCAGAGCTCCATAGCTGCTGAGAGTTTCACAATGGATCCCCATCCAGACCATATTTCAATATCAACAGGGTCTTAACTGGCATTAAAATACCCATATTCCCGCACAGGGAGAGGGGAAAACAGACGTTATTAATGGTTACTCTGCCAAATAAGATGGGGTGTTCAAAAGAAATGGAACCCACATAGTATTGTGTAAAGATTTCTTTTAACGTCAGTTTGCCACGCCATTCTCTTGGAAATAACTCAACTGAACTATATGAAGAAACTGCCACTTGCGATCGGTTAATAATTATAGGCTCTCACTTTAAGCCCGATTTTACAGCGTTTTGCAATGTTATTCCAATAAATATGAGCTTTTTTACTTACAGTATTTCATCATCAAAACCATACCACCAACAATATTTCTTTAACCTATAAAACACGTATGAATCCGTTCCATCAAATATATCTTTTTTAAAAGTAGGACTATATTCTCAATATACAAATGCCATGTGTAGCAGGTAATAGAAGACTTGATGGGATAAGCGAAAAGCCTGAGGACTCATATCGGGGATCTATTTTAGGCTCCAACCTCTCCAAGTTCAAATCAGTATTGAGCCCAAAACCATCGGAAACAAAATTTAGCTGCCTGAGTCTCCATCTATTTAAATAAGGTTTAACATTTAACATGGGTCTCTGGTCTCTTGGAATTGTCACTTGTTTCTCTCTTTGTCCTTCTGGTCCAAATATTCAGCCTTTTTCCAAGCTGAACAAGACTCAGAGACAATTCAAAATGCCCATTAAGTGACAAAGTCTGCCAACTGAGAATATCCTTCCCCCCCCCCAAAGTATGCTTCTTGTTTTGATGCGGAGAGTAGAAATGAATAATTGTAACGTTATGCAGTACTGTGGTTAGTGAAATGAATGTCCTGCTGATATCACATGTTTGAATTTTTTTTAACTTCACCTTTATTTAACCAGGTAGGCAAGTTGAGAACAAATTCTCATTTACAACTGCAACCTGGCCAAGATAAAGCAAAGCAGTGCGACAAAGACAACAACACAGAGTTACACATAAACAAACGTACAGTCAATAACACAATAGACAAATCTATGTACAGTGTGTGCAAATGTAGAAGATAAGATGAATCATTAAGACATATCACCCATTGGTCCTCAACTAGTGGTACTGCCCACATCTGTTCATTTAGAACCAGAGCTCTGAAACGGTCCTCATGAAGCTACATTACATAACGCTGTATTATACAAAATTGAAATAAAAGCTCAATGACCATTTCCAAACAAGGTGATTGTGGACATTATAAGTCACTCGGTAAGCTGCCCCATCACCCAAACATGGGTTCAAAAAGTATTTATATTCCTGCATATTCTATAGCCATTCTGAATTGAGCTTGTTTCTAGCAGTGGAACTAATGCAAAAGTGCCAACAGTGAAAAGCACTATCCACATGGCACCAGACAGGCTGAACCAAACCAAATTTAAACCAAATTCAAACCAGATTTCAAATACTATATGAACCCAGGTCTGTCCTCAACACGCATACACAAACTCTCAATGGATGTCCAAGGATTCATTTTCAGAATAAAAAGATGGGCAATTATAGAGAAGTCAAAAAGCTTTCTCTCACACTACCGTCATTCATACTGACAGGGAAACAATAACAGTGTGGTTGCGTCACAAACAAGTGGAAATCACGAATGTGTTTGTTTGTGGAAAAGCCATTTTTTTCCCACAATCTCAATATGTCACATCTTTACCATCAGCGGCACTACACACCACATGTCCTTGACCTGCTGCTCTGGTGTTGCCAGTAGGAATGTCTATGCATACTTTACATGGAGAAACTACTGTATCTAAGTCTCAGCTCATAATTTCCTATAAAAACGAATAATCCATTGTGTATCAGTATTACTTCCTATACCATCAACCATTGGGAGCATGCTACAGTGACACACACACACACACACACACACACACACACACACACACACACACACACACACACACACACACACACACACACACACACACACACACACACACACACACACACACACACACACACACACACACACCCTTAACCTAACCCTAATTCTAACCCTAATTGTAACCCTAACCCTAAACCTAACCACATAGCCTAAAATAGCCTTTGTCCTCATGGGGACCTGGGAAATGTCCCCACGAGGGAGAATTGTCCTTGTTTTACTATCCTCGTGAAGACTTTTGGGGATTTCCTGTATCCACGAGGATAGCAATATACAGCAAATGAGAAAATGATACAGTAAACAGGAAACATGGGCGTAAGAACTCCAAATACATTCTGCCATTTCAGCTCTAGTCTGGCGTATGTCTGGGGGAATTGTCCTCTGTGCAATGGCATCTATTTCTGGGAAAGAATGAGAAGCAAGCCAGAACTCTATCGCAGCAGCAAGTGTAAGATTTGAAGAATAAAAACACTCCATAAAATTTGGTAAATAGGATGATAAAGGATAAGGTAAGCACACAGCCTGTACAGGACAGTTTCACACTTCATTGTCATGTGCTGCCTAGTCTGTTGGAAGGAGGTAGCCTAATGTTAGGGACAGAGAAATATAATGAATAGAAAGTCTCAACCAGAACGTTCTATTCATTCTATTTCTATGGGTTGTGAGGCTTTCGCAGCTTGCAAAAGTGGTCCGACTGCCAGCTTTTGTCCCCTTTATTATCCGTGCTTTGTGTCTTAGTGATGGCTTTTGCAAGTCTTCAATAGGCAACTATTTTCCGTTAAAATAATACCCTCATCAAGAGGGCTCATGCCCACACAGCACTCTATGTGCCAGGCCAAGTTTTTTGCATCAAGACAGCCTGCGGGCTGCTCGCCAACGAGCAGAATTGTAATTGTTATTTGGGAATCAACTAGTTAGCCATTCAAATAGGCTGGCTAAAGACAGTTTTCCAATGAAAGATGAGGCAAGAATAGAGGAGTGAGGGGATTCAGGAAGGTTTGTTATAAATGAATCCTCTCCAAACTAAAGCTTTGAAAAATTGAGCCTTTTTGACAAATGTAGGAGGAGAGGAAAGAACCAAGATACATAAGCCTACTCCTTGAGGAGGAGGGAACCTTGTGATGTGAACAAAGGGAGAGATGGATCCTTTCGAGTCTCAGGGAGATTACACATTTTTACTGTCACAATACCTTATTAGCCTCTCCATGACCTTTGGGGATTGGCCTTTGACCTTTAGCCTGACACCGTTGGGCTTTACCCCCTTTGTGGGACACTGTGATGAGTCTTTTCAGGACTAGGCTACTAATGGTCTGACCGGGATGCCTCTCTTTCTGTGTGTGTGTGTGTGTGTGTGTGTGTGTGTGTGTGTGTGTGTGTGTGTGTGTGTGTGTGTGTGTGTGTGTGTGTGTGTGTGTGTGTGTGTGTGTGTGTGTGTGTGTGTGTGTGTGTGTGTGTGTGTGTGTGTGTGTGTGTGTGTGTGTTCACACCTTTGGGGGCATGATGGAGGGATAGGGGATGAGAAAGATAAAGAAGAGAGAGAAGGGTTTAATTAGAGACACAGGCACCACCGGTAAGCCACTCTCTGCCCATCCATAAAGAGAACAGGGGGGAGGGGTGTCAGGGAGAGATGCAAAGTTTTATAACAAGAGGTCAGAAAAACTTTGTCCAGGAACACCGGCCTTTATCAAATCCAGTGGTAAATTGGCAGATTAGTCCATTCCATTGTTTTCAGGAAGTCCGCTCCCATCGGCCGAAAAGGCAGGGGATGGATTTAGGAACAGAGTGAGGGATCCAAGCCACTGGGCTGGAGCGAGACTGAGTTGGAGGGCTGTGTGTGTGTGTGTGTGTGTGTGTGTGTGTGTGTGTGTGTGTGTGTGTGTGTGTGTGTGTGTGTGTGTGTGTGTGTGTGTGTGTGTGTGTGTGTGTGTGTGTGTGTGTGTGTGTGTGTGTGTGTGTGTGTGTGTGTGTGTTTCAGGGGGGATGACACGCTGAGGAAGAAGGTTCACGCTCATACACAGAGCTCCAACCAGAACATTCCAATGGTCACTTCTGACTTCCTGGCCACCAGGCTCAGCGTGGACAGATGGAGGGCCAGCTTCCCACTGCGACCCCTCCATGGATAATATGGATCTTGGACACTGTCATCCCTCATGGTTTCATTAATACTTTTTTGATATTTATATGCCCTGCCAATTTTGGTAAAAATATGAAATTCCCCCTTACGTAAACATCACACTATTCTTCCCAGAATGTAACACAAACAAAGTCATCATCTTTGGTGTATGATTTACATGCAATGGCCAAAAGAAGTTGTGGACATTAACTTAAAATCAACATTTGCTTCTCAATTTGTTCTACAGCATGCTGTAGCAACCTAAACACTGCTTGCCTCCTAGGAGAAAAGCCAAGGATCCATAAAGCCTCTGTTTAGCCCTGGGCAGAACCCTGTTAGCTGGCTGTACCTGCTCCCTGTGTCGCCAGTACTCTGCTTTCCATTCAGATGAGGGAAATGGGGCATTGGGGCGATGACAGGGTGTGAGAATTACTAAGCAGTGCTGAAACTGGCCCGGTCCACTCCTTCTCCTCTAAAAGTAGACTTCTGTCAACTCCAGAACGAGCTCGGAGGAGAGACAACACATTAGCAACAGGGACACAAAAGCCCAATGATTTATTATAGCTTTCAGCAGAAATACCTGTCTTCAGGTGTTTCTCCGTCTGAGGAGAAGTAGGATGAGAATGTTGGTGCTGAGAGACATGGTGGTATGAGACGACTCAGCCTGCTGTTGTTTTAGAAGAGCGTGGCTGGGTGCCCGTGGCAGTAGTGCATGCACAGGTGGGGAGGTAGGAGGGGGATGGGAGCGAGAGAGGAGGAAGGAGAGAAGGGGGGAGAGAG
This sequence comes from Salvelinus fontinalis, assembly GCF_029448725.1. Lineage (NCBI taxonomy): Eukaryota > Metazoa > Chordata > Actinopteri > Salmoniformes > Salmonidae > Salvelinus > Salvelinus fontinalis. The sequence goes on from NC_074669.1 coordinate 16,896,357, forward strand.
AGAGAGAGAGTGAGAGAGAGAGAGAGAGAGAGAGAGAGAGAGAGAGAGAGAGAGAGAGAGAGAGAGAGAGAGAGGGAGAGAGAGAGAGAGAGAGAGAAGAGATGGAGAAGTAGAGAGAGCGAGAGCTGCTGGAAGGAGGATGACATGTCTCTCTCTCTTGTTTTCATAAACATCTCACATTTACAGCTCACCTCACATGCTGGTGGGTCTTGCCCCTGTCTGTTCTTCCTGATGTCTATCTTAACCTAAGCATGGAGCCTTCAACTTCTCAGAATCAGAGGTGAAAAACATGGAAATAAATATTGTTTTCATGTTAGGCAGTGAAATAATTGTGGTCACATTGTCTGACAAAATGTACACAAAGCCAAAGATGAATTCTGCACGGTAGTTTGTTCAGGCAGACGATCGGAATGGGCACTCACTTAGACAATGGAGTGAGAACAATAATAATTTCCTTCATTTACTGATTAACATTCCTGCATTCAGCATCCCTGCTTCTTTCACCATAGAGACACCTTCACTGGTCTGCTCGTAAATGTGGGCCTCTCTACTCAGTTGTGTAGCCTACAATACGGTGTATGAACGTTCCCATACACACCTCTTTCTCCCATGACACTATCCATTTCATAAATTAACTTAAACCATCAATTATGAATTGGCCACCATTGGGCCTTAATGTGCCATTGTCTTCCCGCCATGCTATGTGCCGAAGAAATTCCTAACCATGTGACGGCGCCAAGCCCGGTTCTGCAACCTCTAACAGAAATAACTCTTGGTTGCGGGCAACTCGCTGTGTTCTGTTTACCAACTAGTCTCAAGCCATTACAGTCAGGGAAGCATACATTTGAACTTCTGTTGCCACATGGAGAAACCACAATTTGTTTAGTTTCCTCCTGTATGTAAACGAGGCAGGAAGCTTCATGTCAGGACAACAGGGAAGCAGAAAAAAAGCATATATCATTGTGGGATTGACCTCTGTTGATTGGTCAACCCTGAATGCTGTGTGGTGCATCACTTCCTTAATGAGTGTGGAAGACCAGATACAGCAGAACCTTGTGTGAGTATGAAACCCAGCAACACAGAACACAGAACAAATAGCAGCAAACAATTAATTGGCATGCAGGTTTATTAAATGCATCTGAGATTTGTTTGGGTTTGGCTCTGACACCCTGTGATTCATTTTTTTTTGTATGTCTGTGTGTTTGTCAGGGGTGATTTCACTTAGTTCTGGAGAGGGGGGATTTAAATTCTTATTTACCAAAAATAGACTTTTAGGTTTTGAGCTCAATTAAGTGCTTCTGCAAGAAAACTAACAGGTCCAATATAAAACAAACAATACAATGAAATCAAATGTTTTAGGCTCCCGCTATGCCATAGCGAGATTGTGTATTGTTTGTGAAAAAAATATTTGATTTTTAAAATTCAAATTCTTTAAAATAAGATTATGTAATGACTACTCTTACTTAAGCAATAAGGCACAAGAGGCAGTGCTATTTCATGAATATAGTCACAGGTAAATGGCGTTGTTCGGCCCGACGTGATAGTGGATGGCCAGTCAACCCATTTACCTGTGACTGCATAGCCGCAGGAAGTAGGGGTGCTGAGGGTGCACTTGGCCTTTACTTGTTCTGTTTTAGCAGACCAATATAACCGTTTTTCTATTGCCATTTGCTTGGATATGTCCATGATAATGCCATTGATGCGTGACTTCAACTGACTTAGAAAAAGTGGTCTCGTATTTTCTGGGCACCATTCACTCTATGTGTGGTACTGCAGAGATCGAAATTCAAAAGTGAAACATTGTTTCCGAGGTCAGACAGGCAGACAGCTATATTAACCCCTGCTGTAACAAACTAAATGCTAGGCTTATATTAACCCCTGCTGTAACAAACTAAATGCTAGGCTTATATTAACCCCTGCTGTAACAAACTAAATGCTAGGCTTATATTAACCCCTGCTGTAACAAACTAAATGCTAGGCTTATATTAACCCCTGCTGTAACAAACTAAATGCTAGGATTATATTAACCCCTGCTGTAACAAACTAAATGCTAGGCTTATATTAACCCCTGCTGTAACAAGCTAAATGCTAGGCTTATATTAACCCCTGCTGTAACAAACTAAATGCTAGGCTTATATTAACCCCTGCTGTAACAAGCTAAATGCTAGGTTTATATTAACCCCTGCTGTAACAAACTAAATGCTAGGATTATATTAACCCCTGCTGTAACAAACTAAATGCTAGGATTATATTAACCCCTGCTGTAACAAACTAAATGCTAGGATTATATTAACCCCTGCTGTAACAAACTAAATGCTAGGATTATATTAACCCCTGCTGTAACAAACTAAATGCTAGGATTATATTAACCCCTGCTGTAACAAACTAAATGCTAGGATTATATTAACCCCTGCTGTAACAAACTAAATGCTAGGATTATATTAACCCCTGCTGTAACAAACTAAATGCTAGGATTATATTAACCCCTGCTGTAACAAACTAAATGCTAGGATTATATTAACCCCTGCTGTAACAAACTAAATGCTAGGATTATATTAACCCCTGCTGTAACAAACTAAATGCTAGGATTATATTAACCCCTGCTGTAACAAACTAAATGCTAGGATTATATTAACCCCTGCTGTAACAAACTAAATGCTAGGATTATATTAACCCCTGCTGTAACAAACTAAATGCTAGGATTATATTAACCCCTGCTGTAACAAACTAAATGCTAGGATTATATTAACCCCTGCTGTAACAAACTAAATGCTAGGATTATATCAACCCCTGCTGTAACAAACTAAATGCTAGGCTTATATTAACCCCTGCTGTAACAAGCTAAATGCTAGGCTTATATTAACCCCTGCTGTAACAAACTAAATGCTAGGCATATATTAACCCCTGCTGTAACAAACTAAATGCTAGGCTGGAAGCAAGGAGAAATAATGTGCGAGTTGAGATAAATAAAAGAGATGAGTGGGACAGCAACAGAACATGATATTCTTATGGAGATGCAGTGCTCATTTTCAGATGGAACTGTTTGCAGGCATACAGTAGGTATGTCTGTGATGGCCAATACAGCATGGCTTGGGACGCTGCTCATCCAATCAGCATCCAGAATCCAAACAACCAGTTGTATAATGCTAATGCTGGAACTCTACTCCCTCACCTGGTCCTGAAGTGGGATAGGTTTGTCTCGTGGCATAATATTACACATGTTCATCCACTTTTGGTTTTAATTTCACACAATTCCCACCAGTGTCATGACAGGTTTAAACCTTTCTTACTAAAAATGTCATTGGCAACCCAAAGGAAAAGCAAATATTGAACTAAAACCCTAAAATATAAATCATTTTCCACTCTACTAACAGGACCACACACTCACACTTTCTCTCACTCTGTCTCTCACACACCCATGAATGCACAAACACACACACACACACACACACACGCACACACACACACACACACACACACACACACACACACACACACACACACACACACACACACACACACACACACACACACACACACACACACACACACACACACACACTTCAGATTGACCTTCATAGCCACATTCTGAATCTCCTACCTTAGGAGTGTAGGTTTAATCTCTCTGTGGTCCTGGTAGGTGAAACATGAGGGCACTTGTGATGTACTGTATTTACCCCCGTCTCCCCATTGCATTGTGCTCTCCTCACCACTCTCCACCATCCTTACCTTAGTCAAATATTACTGATTTCAAGGCAAGTTGTTTGATGAAAATATTTTTTTTCACATCATATAATATCATACTGCACAAATATACAGTTCACTGTGGTATGGCCTAAGGAATGTCTGAGTCTGCCTTACCCGGAGGTTAGGAGAGCATCTCCATTCCCTTCACAGAGGCACAGAGAGACATAGGCTAACAACCGCAACGGAGAAGGAACGTAGATTAGCACAAGGTCCATTTCTGCACATTTTCTTGGCCGGGGTCCATGGGGGCTGAAGTGGAGGGTGGAGGTTAGGGTCAGGAGGGGTGCTTCACAAGGCCAGCCCAAGGCCAAGGTAACCCCAGAGCTGGCATGGGATCCAGGTAAATTATACTCTCCCTCTTCGTCATTATGAATGAAATCAGTTGAGCCAGCAGAAACGTGCTGTTGTAAACTAAGGGAGTGTATAGCAAGAGAGTCATCTCTGAAGTTAGAATGGCGCACTGGACCTCTCCATGTCTTTGATTCATTTTCAAAGCAAAGAAAATCCATCTGTATTAATGGATGGTAAGTGGTCACTTAAACGGTTTAGAGATACACTGTGCATCCAGTTACAGGAGGCCTCTGTGGGGGGGGGGGGATTGCTATTGCGATTAAAATTGAAATTGCTATAAACTAAAAATAAAGACGTGCAAAGAGGCCTGAAATGCAAGTTGTGAAATACTGCGTTGAAACATTTGACTATTTCCCTTTCAATATGATTGGAGGGCCCAATAGCTACCAAACTGTACTGTAATAACTACTAAAACCCTCAAACTTAACTCTGGACCTCGAAGCGTTTTACAACTCGTTTTTTCATTGTTCCCCTCTAATCAGGGACTGATTTAGACCTGCGACACCAGGTGGGTGCAGTAAATGATCAAGTAGAAGAGAGAACCGGCAGGCTCCGGACCTCGTAGGGTAAGAATGCCCCTGATCTAGCTCCTTGCATGCAGCCAGCACTGAATCAGCTTGCACATCTTCCGCATGCATTCCTGAAGCCCTGCCCAGTGCAAAGGTCTGTTTACACTGCCATAATAACACAATTGTTACAATGGCCCGTATGAAATATGAAACGAAATATGAGAGGTACGGAATCCACTCTGATATGCTTGGTTTCATAGAGGAAGGAATCGGCTGTCTTGCTTTGTTTACCATAGGCATACAAAGAAAATCCTAAATCGGACAAATGTAAATTTTTCCTCCAATCTATGGGCATATAATGACCCGGTGTGGTTTCTTGCCACATAATGACCTGGTGTGGCTTCTTGACATATAATGACCCGGTATGGTTTCTTGCCATATAATGACCCGGTGTGGTTTCTTGCCATATAATGACCCGGTGTGGTTTCTTGCCATATAATGACCCGGTGTGGTTTCTTGCCATATGTGACCCGATTCAGGAAACTAGGCGTATGTTGCAAGTCATGACTTCACAGGGGAGCCATTTGAACAAAATTATTTTTTAATCAAAATGTGTTTTTGGGCAGAAATGCCTTCTCGAACATGTAAACTTTCATGTGCCTTAATAACAAACGTGCATGCCATCTGTAAATACGAATAAAACTGTTAAATTATGAGCCTTGTTGGTTAAGCCACAGAAAAGTGAAAAAAGTCAGCAACCTTCCCACTAGCCATGATTGGCTGAGATAATGAGTGGGCTGGACAAGCTGAGAGATGAGTTCGGATTGGTCTGCCATATAGAAGGTTTCGGTCTATTTGAGCTTGTCAGTCTGTGTTGGTAATCCTGTCAACGTGGCTTTTTTATGTATTGTGTAGTGGAGCTGCGTAAGTGTTGCTCTCTACTTTCTGGAGGATCAAGTTGTGAGTTCTCTGGATTAAATCTTCAAACTAAGGGAAATGGTGGTATGGCATTCCTGACAGGAAGACGCGGCCATCATGCATGATGATGTATAAAGGTAAGATAGTCTAGCGTTAGCTAGCTACATTTTCAGATATTACACGTTTCTAATTTTGACAGAAAGTGGTTTAATTTCATGCTAACGTGTACTGTTAGCTAGCTAGCTAATATTAGCTGGCTGTCTTGTTAGCTAACGTTACGTGACATTTGTGATCTTACACTTTGTTTACCTAGTTAGGTTGATTGTTTACCTAGCTAGCTAGCTACATGTATTAAGGAAATAGGGGGCGCTGTTTTCACTTTGGGAAACAATCGTGCCCAAATTAAACGGCCTCGTACTCTGTTCTAGATCATACAATATGCATATTATTATTACCATTGGATAGAAAAAGCTCTGAAGTTTCTAAAAGTGTTTGAATTATATCTGTGAGTAAAACAGAACTCATTTGGCAGCAAACTTCCAAAGAGGAAGTGAAAATTCTGAAAATGGGGCTCTGTGTCAGGGCCTGCCTATTCAATTGCCTTATATTTATGGATCTGTATGCACTTTATACGCCTTCCACTAGATGTCAACAGGCAGTAGAATGTTGAATGGGGTGTCTAGCTTGATGTGAGACCGAATGAGAGTTTTTGGAGTGACAGGTCCGCCCTATTGGCAGTATTCAACTGCGCACCAGGGAACCCAACATTGTCTTCTGAAATGCGTTAGGTATACACGACGAAATGCTCCGGCTCGGACTTTATTGGATACATATGAGAAAAACATCATAAAGATGGATTTTCAACTGAGTTTGACCAGTTTATTTGACGTTTATTGTGAATTTTGGAATTTTTCGTTCCATGCGCCAAGAGTTCTTGGACATGTGCACTCCACAATGCTAGCCAAAGTTGCTAATTCGATAGAAGAAATGGACATTCTAAAACAAAACAACGATTTATTGTGGAACTAGGACTCCTTGCACTACATTCTGATGGAAGATCATCAAAGGTAAGAGAATATTTATGATGTTTTTTCGTATTTTTGTGGTATATGTTGGCTCCAACAAGGCAGAGAATTGGTGGGCGCTGTCTCACAATATTGCATGCTGTACTTTGTACTAAAGTTATTTTTTTAAATCTAACACAGCGGTTGCATTAAGAACCAGTCTATCTTTCATTTGCTGTACAACATGTATTTTTTAGTAAAGTTTATGACGAGTTTTTTGGTTAGATTACGTGACTGTCCAAAATTTCTCAGAACAATTTGGTGCATTATGGCGACGTATTCACAATGTAAAACCAGGATTTGTAGCTATAAATATGCACATTTTCGAACAAAACATAAATGTATTGTATAACATGATGTTATAAGACTGTCATCTGATGAAGTTCTTCAAAGGTTAGTGATTCATTTTATCTCTATTTGTGGGTTTTGTGAAAGCTATGTTAGCTGTGAAAAAATGGCGTTGTGTGTTTGGCTATTGTGGTGAGCTAATATAAATATATATTGTGTTTTCGCTGTAAAACACTTAAAATATCGGAAATATTGGCTGGATTCACAAGATGTTTATCTTTCATTTGCTGTACAACATGTATTTTTCATAAATGTTTTATGATGAGTATTTATGTATTTCACGTTGCTCTCTGTAATTATTCTGGCTGTTTTGGTGCTATTTGTGACGGTGGCTGCAATGTAAAACTACGATTTATACCTATAAATATGCACATTTTCGAACAAAACATAAATGTATTGTATAACAAGATGTTATAAGACTGTCATCTGATGAAGTTGTTCAAAGGTTAGTGATTAATTTTATCTCTATTTGTGGGTTTTGTGAAAGCTATGTTAGCGATGAAAAAAATGGCGTTGTGTGTTTGGCTATTGTGGTGAGATAATATAAATATATATTGTGTTTTCGCTGTAAAACATTTAAAAAATCGGAAATGATGGCTGGATTCACAAGATGTTTATCTTTCAGTTGCTGTATTGGACTTGTGATTTCATGAAATTATATTATATGATATCCCTGTGGCGCTAGGCTAGGCTATGCTAGTCAGCTTTTTTGATGAGGAGGATCCCGAATCCGGGATGGGGGGTCCATAGAGGTTTAAGCTAAAGTGTACTGTTAGCTCCCTGGCTGATGTTATTATTTGTGTGTACAACACCCGTTGAATATGGCCGGTGTCAGTAAACGTCTGCAAAAAAGCGTAATGAAATTGTTGCCAGCGGAGCTGGTTAGGCTGTTTTCATGTTATCCAAAGGTAAACAAATCATCGGCCAGAGCGTCAAGTGTGCGCTGCGAGAGCGAAACGAGATGGTTGGGGCTAAAGCGTAAGAGGGTGTGAACGATACTGAATGGCTGTAGACAAAGAAGAGCTCTTCACTAGATACCAAAACATTCAAAGGCCATTTTCTCAAAAGTGAGTTAACAAGTTGATCAACTTTCAAAAAATAATTACTGTCCCATTGTTCCTCAAATGCACTGTATGATATACCATTTTGTAGCTCTTAGTCTCTACTTTTATCCAATGTAAAAAACACCATTTCAAATTTTGCTTCGTAAGACTGAATCCAGGTGGTGAGTCACACATACGGTGTGGTTTCTTGCCACATTCTTTCAGATGCAGTTATGTACAGTAAACCTTATTCTTTGAAATAAGCACAATACAATACTGGTAACAGTGCACTTAGTGTCAAATTGGTGCCCTTCGGATAACTTTGAATATTTCTATCTGAGATATGCTGAATTTGGTATGTGTAGGTTACAATAATATTTCCTATAGATTCTGAGGATTTAAGACCTTGGAAGACCTTGAAGTATCATATAGAATCTCCTATCGCTCTATAGGAGAGACAGCACACCCATGCTTACATCTCTCTTCAACCAACTGGTACATAACTAACGAAAACCCACACAACTGGAGCACAGTGTGTATAAGACATGGGAAAAACCTAAATAGTAAATAAATATGCAATAAAAATAAGTATGTCCATTAAGAAGTATGGGGTGTATTTCTGTCTCCTTCTCATAGGAGACCTCTGTTGAAGAACCTCCTAGTGTAGTCCTGTGCAGCTGGACTCCTCTCAGTGAATACTTCAGTAAAGGTTTTAATAAAACATGACAAGAATAGACTTGAAAGGGGTCTTAAACATAAACACTTACAACAGGGAGATGTGGAAACTAGGATTCCAGGTGTCATCTGTAGCGAAGAAAGTTTCCAACAGCAAGGTTTCCAGCGAATAGGATCCCACAGTGCAGGGTTGGAAGAAGCATCGAAAACAAAAAAAACATAATGGGGGATGGGTGACTTATTGAGTCACCCTTTCAGTACTTCAGTTATAACAACAACAACCAAAACATCCGCCTATTGTACAAAACGTAACTATGGCTACGTTTACACAGGCAGCCCAATTCTGATCTTTTTTCCACTAATTTGTATTCTGACTAATCACATCAGATCTTTTTCAGAGCTGATCTGATTGGTCCAATTAGTGAAAAAAGATCAGAATTGGGCTACCTGTGTAAACGCAGCCTATGCTAGACCTGTATCGTAGTCATCAACAGCTAAACCAAGCCCATGCATGTGAGACACACAAAAGACCAAAGCGTGCCAATAAGCAGTCATCATGTTATAGGAAACCATTGATTAGATTGTTTGCTCACAGTGGAATGAGTCGAATGACACTGCAGGAGCCAGTGGTTTCTGGGCTGTGGATGGTGGCTGTGGATAAACTGCAGTCAGGCCCTGTGACTGGAGACACTCTGCAGTCAGTCTGGCCCATGGACATGTCACACATCTCTCCAGCTGGGTCCCAGGTAGAGGAGGAACAGTGTGTCCAGAACCTGGCCTCCTAGGGGCTGATAAGGGAAACGTCCTGGGGTCAGGCACTATGACCCACTGACTGGCCTTGTCCTCCAGAAAGAAGGATCTACGTTTGTTTTCCCTGAGGAAACTGTGGCTTTGGGTTCTGTTTAGCTCACTAACCCACCACCCACTCCTCTCATTTTTATTACAATGGAAGTCCGGCTGTGGTGTGTGTACGCAGTGCTTGATGTCATTTTGCATTCAACAACACGTGGTGAACAGCAGAAAACCCTGTTTCACCCTGAGCTGGATATTAGATTTGGCCCACGCAGATGTCAGCTGGGTAGCTAGCCTAGTTAAATAAAGGTTAAATAAAAAACAAAATTAAAAGTATAGCCGTTGGATGGAAGTTCTTCTGACTCACATAAATGGCTTTAGTGTTCTAAGACGTGGTGTCATTGCCAAAGAGGGTCAATGTTTTAGACCAAATAATGGAACTAGGGGGCGAATCTCCCCATTGACAGTATCTAGACAAACTTATTTGTATTTATTTATCCTTTATTTCACTAGGCAAGTCAGCTAAGAACAAATTCTTATTTACAATGACGGTCTATCCCAGCCAAACCTGGACGACGCTGGGCCAGTTGTGCGCCACCCTATGGGACTCCCAATCACGGCCAGTTGAGATACAGCCTGGAATCGAAACAGGGTCTGTAGTGACACCTCTAGCACTGAGATGCAGTTCCTTAGTCCGCTGTGCCACTTGGGAGACCAACGTATGTGTCACATGTGCTCCCTCTCCGGCCTCTGTTATGTCTGTGCATTGTTTGTGTTTCTTGTTTTGTTTTATTTTATGTTGCGTTTATTTATTAAAACACTCACTCCCTGAACTTGCTTCCTGACTCTCAGTGCACATCGTTACAGAATACCGCCTCACCAAAGGGAAGCATCGGGGGGGTTATTTTAGTTTATTTGTGTTGGAGGTGATCTCGGGTCCGGGTGTCCGAACCGGAGCTACCTGGGAGGCCTCAGCCGGTTTGTTGGGTTCCCCTGCCTCAGCTGGCTCTGCTGGTTTCCATACCTCAGCTGGCTCGACAGGCTGCCATGCCTCAGCTGGCTCGATAGGCTCCCATGCCTCAGCTGGTGAACAGGTTCCCGTGCCTCGACCAAGGCAACCGGGGAGGTCTCAGCCGGCTCATCTGCCTCTCACGCCTCAGCCGGTTCGTCAGGTTTCTGCACCTCAGCAGAGGTGACCGGTCCACTCCTGATCCCCGTGATCGTCATTTTGGTCGGCATCCTGCAGCTAGAGCCGCGCGTCGTGGAGGGGGTACTGTCACGTGTGCTCTCTCTCCCTGACATTTAGGTCCCCAAGTCTGTTTGTTATGGCGCACAGCTGTCACCATCGTTACGCGCACCTGCGCATCATCAGACTCACCTGGACTCCATCACTTCCCTGATTACCTTCCCTATATATATCCCTCCCTTTGGTTCCTTCCCCAGGTGTTGTTTCTGTTCCAGTGTTAAGTCTGTGCATTGTTATTGTTTCTTGTTTTGTTTTATGTTGCGTTTATTTATTAAAACACTCACTCCCTGAACGTGCTTCCCGACTCTCAGCTCACATCGTTACAGTATGGTAAAATAGTGTTTGAGTCTGACTTTAAGTCACTGTTTTAAATGTTTTCCTCTAGGACATACCGTTCATGAATGAAATAGAGCATTTACCGTGTAAATTGAACACTATGATTCTGAGAAAAGGGTCAGTGTTCTTCTCTTAACAAGTTATGGCAAGCAAACGCAGTGCAGTAATCGTCAACCACTGAAAAATAATAAAAATAACAATTTTCATCCTTCATAAACGATATCATGGAAAGTAAGTCGGATGAACCCTTTAGTTACAAGCAGGGATTGTTAGAGAGAAGACTCAATTCATGAGGCTATAAAAGGAGAAAATTCTGGTTTGTTTTTCTAAGTCAGTTGCTTGCAACAGAGAGCTCATAAAAGCAACATAAAATGCAATGACAGTAGAACATAATTCAGAAACTGTCAGAAAATGCTTTGACTTGGTCGTCTCCATTAACAGAATTCCCTAAATGTGCTGGTTGTGAGCTAATAGGACAGAGGCCTGGTCCAGAATACTGACTGGACATTGGCTGTAATGGTCAGTAATAGCTGGTGGTTTGGCTGAGTCTACTCGTCGTTACCCAGCTCTTCCTGTCCACACACACTCTGTATAGTGAAGGCTTCCTTACTGTGCTGAAAGGAGCTCACCATTCACCTCACTGCTATGTGAGGTTTCTCTCTCTCCCTCTCTGTCTCTTTCTCTCCCTCTCTCTCTTTCTCCCTTTCTCGCTCTTCTCTGACCTTCCCAGGCCGGCCTAGCTGTGTCTTTATATTTAAGGCATTGAGGCTACATCTGAAACAAAAGCTAAATTATGGGTATGGCTTGGCTCTTGGAGAGCGCAATGACCCCGGCGTGTGGTTTCCTCAGGCCAGACCAGAGAGAGGTGAGGTGGGGAGAAGAATTTGCATGAATCTAACTGTGTATTTGAAGAAATCCTGACCGCAGCTAATTTGAATGTGTCATTAGCAGGAGGGGGAGATCTAAACTTGGGCTGGCGGACGACGGAGCGAAAGCCACATATTCTTGAAGACACCACTTGTTTTCCCTGGGTTGTTGAGAGATTTTAGGGGGACCAGCATAGGTCCGACGGCCTCAGGGGTAAGCACTGTACTTGTCACCTCATCAATAACATGCCTTCTTCAAGGCATAAAGCTATTGTGTTCTAACCCACTAGGTTGGAGCTCACACTACCTTTGTCACTTCTGGCTTGAAGGCCTGTGCACTGATGGGTAAATGTATTTTGTCTGAGGCACACAAGACAACAAGTCAATCAAACCACAAGTCACGTCTTCATGAAAAAGTAGAATGCAGATCATCTGCTAATATTCAGGTTGTTATAAATGTCAATGGCATACTGACAAACTTGCTACTTTGCTTGACAACAGTCAGGGAACTGTTACGTGTCAACACTGCCACCACAAGGGTACATACTGTGTGCTTCAATGTGCATGAGATGACGTCCCTTTTATTTGACTAAATACATAGAGACACAGAGAGAAAGGGAAGCAGAGTCACCTAGAGAAATAAAAGGAGAAGACATGGATGGGACAAAAAAATATGGACGACTCCAAAGTAAAACAATCAGTGATGAAGGCTCAGTAGTCTCTTCCTTTGTCTCTGAGCATTTCCTCCTGACGCGTTGCTGTCCTACTCTATTTAGACCTGGTGGGTGACCACCGTACAAGTACACCATGTATCATTGCTGAAGCAGAGTGTCTACGTTCCAAATGGCACCCTATTCCTTACATAGTGTGCTCCTTTTGATCAGAGCCCTTTGGTCACTGGTCTAACGTTTTGGGACGCAGAGAGTGAAATTCCTGCCAGAGCAGCAGCCCTCTGCATGTTAACCTCTCACAGAGTCTCCTCACCAGTTGTGGCAGGCACAGCACCCGGCCCCGGCATATGGTGATTGTATGATCCAGTATGAAAAAACACAATTATAACCCCATATAAGACAATCATGTTTATAGACAAATGTTGGAAGTTTAAATCCTCTAAAGGAAAAACTTACAGCATGCTAAATTGAAAGCCGATGCCCAGATCAGACCGTTTTCAGAGGACAGACCTCACCAGTGGTGCATGCCTTCTGGTTAAGGCTTGTTTGATCCAGTGAGAACTTGAGGCTGTACTGTAACAGTTTGGCCATTAACTTCTCAAACGACGGTTAGCCTCCAGTACAGTATCAGGCCCTGTAGTTGTGCAGTATGTGATTATGAGATGTGCTTACTGTATGTGGATTGTATGTATGTATCCATTGTCGAGATTGTCTTGTTTTGGTCACAATTGTAAGCACCACAGAAGAACCACAGTCTGGTACTTCTGACGACAATGTAAGATAACTGCATTTCATTGACACATAACGTTGAGTGAGGCTCCGACTTAAAATGTCTCAAAGACAATACACTTAAACCTCTTTCTGTCGTCATAGGGGCGGGAATTGCTCAGTAAATTCCACAAAATGTCATGGTACTTGTCCCCCGAGCATCATGGTGCCACAACTCATTCAAAATCCGGGAAAGTAGACAGCTAATTATCAAAGGGCAAGACGAGAGTTCTTACATCTTACATCCACGTCTGGGTTGAGGGGAACCAGCGTAAAGCCACAACGTTGCTGGAATCATGTTTAAGCCATTACAATTACACAATGAAGACCCCTCACTGCTCCTAGCTGGTCTTGTAGGAGAAATCTAGCATTGTAGTTCTGAGTGAGTGCTGATGGTGGGTGGGCTGGGTGAAGGCTGGGTGAAGGCTGGGTGAAGGCTGGGTGACATAGCCCTTAGTGTTGTGCTGCTATTGCCTCATCTGCCGGCCTCCAGAAGAATGGCACATCCTTGAGACTAAGCTGTAGAAACCGCAATGGCCACTTAAAAGCTGGCCAACCAAAGCATTGCTTTCTCAAAATCCACAAGGTGTCTTAGACCAGTTCTCCTCTCCCTCTCCTGCAATTACTAGTACAACACACAGTTAAATTGACATACATCCATAGAGTGCTGAAATCATCCACTAGTAGATCTATTGGTAAACCAGTCATGATTGCCAATATGCACTTTTTCAAATGATGGGTTTGGTTAAATCTACTACCTACTTCTGCTATAAAATTACCAATGTTCCCCAAGCTGAGATCTATGGTTGACCAGTGGAAAGGTTGCAGATGCTGTGATTTCTGTCTTTGTAAACATGGCTGTAAGAGCACCTTACTGGAAGACCTCCATAGGTTATTATGAGCTACAGGATCTGGAACATGTAGCCACGGTGCCGCTGGCTGAACTGTCTGTATTGTCAGGAAGACACAACCAGAGTGACCACTGGCTATATAAAGCTGTGTAACCAGACCACTGGCTATATAAAGCTGTATAACCAGACCACTGGCTATATAAAGCTGTATAACCAGACCACTGGCTATATAAAACTGTATAACCAGACCACTGGCTATATAAAACTGTATAACCAGACCACTGGGTATATAAAGCTGTATAACCAGACCACTGGCTATATAAAGCTGTATAACCAGACCACTGGCTATATAAAACTGTAAAACCAGACCACTGGCTATATAAAGCTGTATAACCAGACCACTGGCTATATAAAACTGTATAACCAGACCACTGGCTATATAAAACTGTATAACCAGACCACTGGGTATATAAAACTGTATATCCAGGCCACTGGCTATATAAAACTGTATAACCAGACCACTGGCTATATAAAGCTGTATAACCAGACCACTGGCTATATAAAACTGTGTAACCAGACCACTGGCTATATAAAGCTGTATAACCAGACCACTGGCTATATAAAACTGTATAACCAGACCACTGGCTATATAAAGCTGTATAACCAGACCACTGGCTATATAAAGCTGTATAACCAGACCACTGGCTATATAAAACTGTATAACCAGACCACTGGCTATATAAAGCTGTATAACCAGGCCACTGGCTATATAAAGCTGTATAACCAGGCCACTGGCTATATAAAGCTGTATAACCAGACCACTGGCTATATAAAGCTGTATAACCAGACCACTGGCTATATAAAACTGTATAACCAGACCACTGGCTATATAAAACTGTATAACCAGGCCACTGGCTATATAAAACGGTATAACCAGACCACTGGCTATATAAAACGGTATAACCAGACCACTGGCTATATAAAACTGTATAACCAGACCACTGGCTATATAAAACTGTATAACCAGACCACTGGCTATATAAAACTGTATAACCAGACTACATATGGGCAGCAGGTAGCCTAGTGGTTAGAGCCTTGGGTCTGTAACCGAAAGGTTGCTAGATCGAATCCCCGAGCTGACAAGGTAAAAATCTGCCGTTAGTTAACTGTTCCTAGGCTGTCATTGTAAAATAAGAATTTGTTCATAACTGACTGGCCTAGTTAAATAACGGTTAAATAGAAAAATGTAAATAAAGCTGTATAACCAAACCAGTTGCTATATAAAGCTGTGTAACCAAACCAGTGGCCATATAAAGCTGTATAACCAAACCAGTGGCTATATAAAGCTGTATGAGCAAACCAATGGTCATTTGACCAGTGTCTTCCCACACTTGGTGCACTGGTCAGAACGTGCCTGGTGCTGTGTGTGGTCCTTTGGTGCTCCCAGGACAGTGCAGTTGTCCAATGGAAACCAGTGGCCAAATACACAACGTACACAGATATGTAATAACACCTTCTCAAGTTCAGAAATCATATTTTGAGGAATATATAGACACAATACATTAACACTTTAATTTCAAGTTTGTACCTGTTTCCATGTCCTTGTTAGAACAGTAATGTTGCTGTGCTCTACAGTGCAGTCGTATGTAACAACACCAATGCACATTATTTACGACATACCAATTGCTAGGATATGACAAGTTTGTTAGATAACACTTAAATAGATACTCAATTACGGTCTTTCACCGATGTTAAATATGTCTTATAAACTTTTATTACTGTATTGCTACAATGAAAAATGTGAAATAATAAAGCACTCAATGTTATGGATGGTTTTGCTGTTTTCTAGTCTGAAACCCAGGAGAGTTTGGCAGGGGATCTGCCTCTAGTCATTGTCTCAGAGGAGAGGAGGAGAGGGCAAGGTACGGGTTCTTTCATCTTGTGCGTTCTCCAACCCTGCCACGCACAGCGAGTCTGCTCTTAATTGTGGTGTAGAAAACATCAATGAGACTCATTCTATTCTTCATTTTGTCCCCACAGACAGACACAAAACGGGTACAGTATTTTGTGCAGACTGCATTTTCCACGAGAAACCAGACACGAGATGAAAAAAGTTATGCACAATGTCATCACACAGGCATTTGAGAAATACCAAAAAGTCTGAGTTTTATAAAAAAACAAACATCTGTGAGCACAAACAAATGTGGAGCACAAACATGCCTTTTAAATTGAGATGGCAAATGTCCCCGGTGGGTCGTTAGGTGGGGCATCCCAGCCAGGCTCAGCCAGGAGGCCAGGGAGTGGGTCTGCTGTGGAAAACAAATCTGTGTCTGGAGCGACCACGACCATTCATCTCTGTCGCTGCGTCTCACAGACTGGGTCTGGGGTTGGAACCCACGAGACTCAAACAGAAATCACTTGGGTTTTGGGGGGGATGTTGTTTACCCAGTTCATCATGGTTGTTGTGTTTGTCTGCCGCTGTCTGAGTTGTAGACACCCAAGGAGTGGTTTCTGGTGACTTTGAAAGTAAGGCCCCTGTAGAACCCAACCTGTAATCCCAAATGTCTTCAAATGAACCAGGAGTAGATGGGAAAGTGCATTCATTATGAAAAGGAATAAACAAGGAAAACAACTTCAGGAAGTAACTTCATTGTGATCTAGGCCTAGTAGCTTAAAGAACCACAGTGGCTTGAGGAATTTTCCTGGGCGTAATGGATATAGGCTATAAGTAAGAAAATAAAGTCAGTTGGTTTCGGACTGTTGTGCTTAATTCAGCCAGAGGGGTGCAAGAAAGGATCCAAGTCTGCCTTGAAGTTCCGGGCTCGCCGTGGTAACGTCGTGGTAATAGGATCTCCTGTTTAATCGTTTACTGCAGCGGGGGAACTGAGCGAGCGGTTTCCATTCTCCAGCACTGCTGGTAAACGTTTGTCCCAGTGACCACAACAAAGGAAAGACAAGTTGGGTGGGGGGCACGGCCCAGCGTTGCCCCCAGTGTGACTGTGGATAGGGGCTCAGGGTTCCCCCCAGTGTGACTGTGGATAGGGGCCCAGAGTTCCCCCTAGTTTGACTGTGGATAGGGGCCCAGAGTTCCCCCTAGTTTGACTGTGGATGGGGGCCCAGAGTTTCCCCCAGTGTGACTGTGGATGGGGCCCAGAGTTCCTCCAGTGTGACTGTGGATTGGGGCCCAGAGTTTCCCCCAGTGTGACTGTGGATGGGGGCCCAGAGTTTCCCCCAGTGTAACTGTGGATGGGGCCCAGAGTTTCCCCCAGTGTGACTGTGGATCTGGGCCCAGAGTTCCCCCAGTGTGACTGTGGATCTGGGCCCAGAGTTCCCCCAGTGTGACTGTGGATCTGGGCCCAGAGTTCACCCAGTATGGATGGGGATCTCAGGAGATGATGGTTCATTGGGTCCCATAGAGTCCAATAAACCCTTGCTACCCACAACCCTTCACCCCTATCAACTATCCTAGTTTAGACTAGACATCCCTCGGCCCGCTACAAACCAAGCCCTGGCTTCTGGGTAGTGCTCTGACATACTAGTAGTCTGGTGGTTATAATGTCTGAGGACTTCCCAGGTTTCACCAAGTTTACAAGCTTAGGCCATAATGTTAGCTATTTTGATGGTCAGATTGACGTCGACAGGTATTCCACACAATTCATTGTGGTCTCTCTAAAACATACTCTCACATTGTTGAAAGAGATAAAGTGTTTTGTTTATGTGGCCTGAAAAGGATAGAGCAAAAAAGGATCAGTACATTCAATCACACTGGCAGCAGCATTCATGCTCCCCACTTCAATGCTACTAAAGATTATAAGAGCCATTTCCTTCCCTTTGTTCTCACAACGAACAAACAGCTCAGCTCAGAACACTGTGACATATATTTCATCATGAACCAGCAATGGAGGCCACTGCACACTTGAGGTAGGAAACTTTGTTCCTTTGTTGAAAGGTGGTGTGTAGGGGGATCGGGGTGAGGCTGAGCTCTTAGAGTCCCTGAATCAACAGGGGGGTTAGAATCCCCAGATGGACCGACGGATGGCAGCCAACGTTTGGGTGATGGAGTGGCATGGACTGCACCGTTCGCTGGCCGGCGGCCACCTTTTGACTGTAAAGGTTAACCATTAACCACGCTCACTTTGTGCAAACTGATACCAAAACAAAAACATATTGATGGATTTCCCTTGCTCCCATTATGAACAAAGAACAGACAGGCATGCTTTTCAAAAGCAAATGTGGCGCATTAATAATTATGCAGCAATAGTGGGCCATGTTTTTGTTTTCAGCTTTTGTGCAGAAATTCCTCATGCCTATTTGCCAACTTCAAAGGCCCTGCATTCATTAATATCAGAGACGACCTCATCCCCTGTCTCTGTGTGGTTGCCGGAGAGCTTAATAAAGACATTCTGATGCACGGAGTGAAACTAAATGTTAAGCAGTCAAAGATCTAACAATTGCAAAAGAAAAGATGGAGCGATGGGAACTCTGACTGTCATTAATGCTAAATATTTTGTTTCCAACGCCCTAAAACCCGTCCCCTAGGGATATTACTGTTGATGCCTGTGAACTATTGAGTAACCCTTTGAGTCTTGATTCAGAAAATGAGGGTCTATTAGGGTGTATACTGAGACAGTGGTTTGGAACAATAGCATACAGATGTGTTGTTATGATCAGAAACTTCGCCTTAGGATACATCCTTACACTCTTAGAAAAAAAGTGTTCCAAAAGGGTTCTTCAGCTGTCCCCATAGGTTAACCCTTTTTTGGATCCAGGTAGAACCTTCTGCGGAAAGGGTTCTACGTTGAACCCAAAAGGGTTCTATCTGGAACCAAAAATGGTTCTTCAAAGGGTTCTACTATGGGGACAACAGAAGAACCCTTTTATGTTCTAGATTTTCTAAGAGAGTAGATACAATGGATTTGTTCATATTACTTTGCTGGATATAAGATATTAGATTGTTAGACATTGCTGCTTATGATGTGTGTGTGTAACAGCCCTACGTGGATAGATTGCCTCTCCTATGCAGTGGGATCCTGCATCATTAGGCCTATATTGACAATAATAAAGATAACCTTACTTTTTGTAACCCCTCTATTAGAGAGAACTCACAACAGTAAATCACAACATTACAAAATCTTGATAGACGTGAGAAATGTATATGTAATAAAAATCATCAAATCATGACACTGTCTTTTCTGACAACCAGTCCCTTGGTGTGAAGTAGTGTGTCCACCGGCGACCATCACCCGTCATCGTCCTCTCTCTGTATACAAAACAGGTAATTCATTCTGCCATCCCCTAGCTTTAGCTGAAATGACACCCCTGTTAACTTCCATGGGTATACACAGAGTGTGTGTGGATACGTCTGAAGCGTGGCTGAAATTAAGTCTTCCCTCTTATCATACTACCTCGTCAGTTCAAGTGCAGGTTATTATTACCGCAGTCATAGGTCTGGTGAGTGATTCGGTAAAGAATTACTGGGTGTGATTCCAGTCCGTCAGTATAAAGTGCTGATTGCCAGTGTCAGGCGCTGTGGGCAGGTGCTGTAAATTGTAGTTCAAGACAATGACACGCCTGAGACCAGTTATCAAAACATACAGTGTGTAATGGTTTCCTTGTAACCCGATGCCAAAATAGGACCTGCATAGTGACTCCCAGAGTGTGATGGAAATGGCACCATTTTTTTATCCGAGCCCCACAGGTCCTGACCAGAATTAGTGAACTATACAGTATACGGGATAGGGTATCATTTCAGACACAACCCAAGTGTTCCAGGGTCAAAGGTTGACGACGCCAGCCCTATCCCTGCGTGGCGGACCCTCTGAAGCATGAGGACATGTGAGAGAGCACAGTGGGTCCGCAGTGGGAGGACAGTAGGGTGTGTGTATGCAGCCTCAGACAAAACAACACACTGACAGACATAGCAAACTCTCCAGTTGTTTTCACTACACGGAAAACTTAAACTTTTAGGATCAAGAGGTCAGTGATGTCAGGGGAGTCTTAGTAGAGGCATGGCAGGGTGTCGCCATAGCGTCAGGGTTTACAAGCACTATTCTCATAGGATTCCTCAATGGACAAAGTGCAAATACTTACATTACTCTCTGCTGTAGTGGGGCTAATGCTTTATTTTCCTGTCCAAAGATTACAGTTGATCAAAACCTATTCAATATATTGAACCTTGACCTTTGACTCAGCAGTCTTGTAAGGTGACGCCTTGTTATCCAGCAACTCACAGTATCCTTGGCGATAACTCTGCAGTTGTGAAACTGTAAATGTTTTCTATATCACAGATCAATTGAACCAAAGATGAATTTTTTCATAATGTATAGTGGATTTCATTTAAATTCATAATTTTAAAAGTTTACGATGTGACCTTTATTTGACTGTCAACCTTGGAATGGGCCTCTATGCTCCTTTCCTGAATGCTGTTGATACAACCCCCCCACCCCCCCCCCCCCACACACACACACACACACGCACACACACACGCACACACACACATACGAATAGGCCTTTCACATTTTAAGAACCCAGGCTACAGAGAAAAAAAAGGCTTTGGAGGAATTTTTATAATTTTCAACAGACAGCCCTTTTGAAGTGGCATTTCCCATTATTGGCTATTTACAAACCTCGCAGCCAGTATGTCATTTGGCACATGGTTATTTTCTTCAATAAACAATGTGCTTTTATTCTTATGAAGAACACATTTGTTTTAAATGTCACCGCGAGCAATAAAAGCAGAATAAATATGCATCCGTAATAAATAAAGTCATGCTAAAGCCATCTATCCTTTCACTCCATCATCCCATATGAAAAGAGCCACTTTACAACCTGATGTCACTATCTATGTTAGGGTTGCTCACAACACTATGAACCACACAGGCCATCTCCCATCCATCCCTCCCTCCATATGATGTGCGTCTAGTTGAGCCCCGCAAACGTCACTGTGCGTCTCTCCTCACAAAATAAGGAGCAGCGATATTCTGTTCTTTTCAGGAGCTACAACAACAGAGAGACTGTGCTCTGAATTTTCATGAGTCCGGCACAACTCCCCACTCCCCGCTGTGATTGATCCAGCGTGTACTCTGGCATCAGGGTGAGTTCAAGGCTGGTTGTAGGATGGTTAAGTCAGGAGCAGTAAGGTATGGAGGGTCACAACTCGGGTATGTTATGTTGTTCTTTGGGGTCAAGGTGGATCCCAGTGGCTAATTGATCAACTGTCTATAATTCAAAACCACAAAGCATTTCATTGATCATATGAGAAGCGATATTGGGAGTGCCACGGCCGGGCTCCATAGAGGCCTAAAGAAAGGAATTAGCTCAATTTGTATTGATTTGGTTTACCACCATGGTAAAACAGTTCATTCCTGGTGAAAGCAGAAGACTGGGGTCCAGTGTGGCTCAGTTGGTAGAGCATGGCGCTTGCAACGCCAGGGTAGTGGGTTTGATTGACAAGTATGACAAACGTATACACTCACTGCTGTAAGTTGCTCTGGATAAGAGTGTCTGCTAAAGGACTTAAATGTAGACAGTGTGTTGTGTTGTATATGTCTGCCATCTATTGGACAACTGTAGAAAACCCATGAGAAGATGGGTGAATTGTATGTGCTGTTCTGTTTAGTTAGATTGAAATTGATCTGTTGGGGGATTTTTACTCCAATCGGTCAACTCAGGTGTTATACTTAATCCAGGTTAATCCAGGTTTACAAAGCTACATTTCGTAGTAGATACAACCACAGGGAATTAGGGCATCATATCACTGGGTGTCAGTCACTACGCAAAAGTGTCCAAAGTTGCGAGGAATATATCTGAATGAGCTGTCAACCAAATGTCTTCTTTTTTAAATCATAACAATGAACCTGTCATCTTCAGAATGGATGAAAAACTACTGTAAGGTCTAGTAACTGAAATATAGATGAGGGCAGGACATTCTGGTAGTATCCATCTAACAGCAACATTTTTGTGTTTTCTGTAATGAGAAACAGTGGTTTGCAATCTTGAGAAAAAATAAAGAAATACCCCAACATTTATTAAAAGAACTCACTTATATCCTATAACATGTGTTGCTGTGGTGGCCAGGGTCGGTTGCCAGGAAAAAGCGGGATCAGGCGAGTGCAGGAGTCAGCCCCAGCACGTGTCTCCCTGGGCCCTTGTGTCTGTCCTGGCTCCTGCCTCCGCCTTTCTTCCTCCACTGAGCCCTCCAGACCGGGCATCAGGTCACCTCAGCCCCCGCACCTCTTCCTCTCTCCTCTATGAGCCAGACACCACCATGACCACACACAGAAAGCCCTGACCACCACAGTGCCACAGCAGAGTACACAAACAAACAGGCCAAACCAGTCCAGTCCACACAGGTCTTCCCTGCTGCTCTGCTCCCCTGCCATTATGTCAACTCATCAGGCCCACGGCCCATGCTAGCTGGTTAGTCATAGGAGCTTCGTCTTGGCTTCGCAGAGGGAATCTGGCAAGAGATGTTTGCTCATTTGTCCCCACACATGTATGTGGTTTTGTAGTGCAGCAGTACAGGGAGTAGGGACTGCTGCACCAGCCTTTCTTACTGTCCAGACTATTCAGCTTGTTGGAATCTATCCTGTTCTCCTCCTCCACGTTATACTCTGTCCAGTAGACGCTGTACAGCCTATCATAATGTACATGTTCGGATATACTCTCTCGCAGTCCATCTACACAATGTGTCTGTCCTATGCATAGTCCTTCAAATAGTCCCCACGTCAGACGGTTTGTAATGTTCTTCCAGATTGGCTAAATGCCTCTACCTCTGTGGGCACGTCTTTATAGCTTCTCGTGTCAACCATTTTGTTTCACTGTGAACCCGATGGTCCAGGAGAGAGGGAAAGTTACACACACACACTTTGGCTGCGGTCCAAACATGTAAAAGACACACCCTCCTCCACTTACCCTTGCCTTATCCCCTTGGGGGAATCCCCGTGGCCATCTTTGCTGCTTGTCCAAACCATTAACCAAACAAGGGAGATTGGCAACGTAAATCCCTCAGCCCTTGTTTTTGATCGAGAGGGCGAGTGTACTATTCTGTTCACTCCGGGGGCTGAAACGCCCAGTAATTCAATTTGCAATGATTGTACATCCGCTAAGAAAAGTCAGCCAAAACTTAATACCAACATCAAGAAATCAACATACAAGTGTGAGTAAAAACAAATGTAAATAAGTTGGAAATTGTGGTACTAATGCACGAGTGCACAAACACGTCTCGTAAAAGTAATATGATGTTGTTGTTTGGTTAACTTTTGGAAAATGTAGAAATAACACATTTTCCTTCAGATGATCCAGCTAGGCAGGCTAACGTCAGCTAGCCAGCTATTTCATTTACTAGCTATCGTAGAGCAGATGTCTATATGAATCAATACTATATAGCTAATTTAAGTAGACATATAATCATACTATAATTAGATAGATTGGTACTGTCAAATTATCACCCAAGGTTAATTGTATTGTGCTCTGTGTACAACATGGTCAGGAGAGGAGACCAAAATCTGCATTATCCTTCGAGCAGCAAATGATGAGTTGTTCACAGGGAAAAGGAATGCTGAAAAGCTGGGCTGGGAGTTAGTGGAAGAGTGGGATGGGAGTCAATACTAATAACTTCAAATTCAACTTTTAACACAATAACAAATAAGTAATGGATTAGCAGTCCGTTATAGTAAATGTATTATATTGGTAACAATATGGCGTGTAAGGAAAAGGGTGTATGCCTTTCACACCGGCGGCCCGGTTTCGCTTCCCTGCCCTGCCCTGTCGTTTGCTACATTGGTGTCTGAAGTGGGATGGTAGCCGTGAGCCATGCGTCACGTTCCTGACCTGTTTTCTGTTGTTTTGTATGTGTGTGTTGGTCAGGGCGTGAGTTTTGGGTGGGCAGTCTATGTTTTCTGTTTCTATGTTGGTTTTGGGTTGCCTGGTATGGCTCTTAATTAGAGGCAGGTGTTTTGCGTTTTCCTCTAATTGAGAGTCATATTAAGGTAGGTTGTTCTCACTGTTTGTTTGTGGGTGATTGTCGCTGTGTCTGTGTTTGTTGCACCACACGGTACTGTCTCGTCTCGTTCGTTCGGTCGTTCCTGTTTATGTGTTCCTCGTTTCATGTAAGTTCATAGTTTAGGTCTGTCTAGTTCGTTTTGTTGTTTTGTAAAATTATTCAAGTGTTCTTCGTGTGTTTAGTTTCGTCTTGTTAAATAAAGTTCATTATGTATTCACAACCCGCTGCATTTTGGTCAAATCCTTGCTACTCCTCTTCGGATGAGGAGAAGGAGGAAGCACGTTACAGAATCACCCACCAAACCCAGATCAAGCAGCGGGTTAACGGACAGCAATGACAGCAGCAGTGGGAAAAGGAGGATTGGACATGGGAAGAGATCCTGGACGGTAAAGGACCCTGGGCAGAGCCAGTGGAGTGTCGCCGCCCCAAAGCGGAGCTGGAGGCAGCGAAAGCAGAGAGGCGACGTTATGAGGAGGCAGCGCGGAAGCAAGGCTGGAAGCCCGCAAGTACTACCCAAAAATTTATTGGGGGGGGGGGGGGGGGCTAAGAGGTAGTGGGCCGAGGGCAGGTAGGAGACCTGCGCCCACTTCCCAGGCTAACCGTGGAGAGCGGGAGTACGGGCAGACACCATGTTACGCAGTAGAGCGCACGGTGTCGCCTGTACGGGTGCATAGCCCAGTGCGGGTTATTCCACCTCCCCGCACTGGTAGGGCTAGATTTGGCATTGAGCCAAATGTCATGAGGCCCACATGAGGCTTACATGGCACCAGCCTTACGCATGGTGTCCCCGGTTCGCCAACACAGCCCAGTGCGGGTTATTCCACCTCCCCGCACTGGACGGGCTACGGGGAGCATGCAACCAGGTAAGGTTGGGCAGGCTCAGTGCTCAAGGGAGCCAGTACGCCTACACGGTCCGGTATTTCCGGCGCTACCTCCTCGCCCCAGCCCAGTACCACCAGTGCCTACACCACGCACCAGGCTTCCAGTGCGTTTTGAGAGCCCTGTTCCTCCTCCACGCACTCTCCCTATGGTGCGTGTCTCCAGCCCAGTGCCTCCAGTTCCGGCACCACGCACTAAGCCATCTGTGCGTCTCCAGAGCCCTGTACGCACTGTTCCTTCTCCCCGCACTCGCCCTGAAGTGCGTGCCGTCATCCCGGTACCTCCAGTTCCGGCACCACGCACCAGGCCTGCTGTGCGCCTCAGCAGGGCAGAGTCGGCCGTCTGCCCAACGCCTTCTGCACTGCCTGTCTGCCCAGCTCCGTCTGAGCCATCTGTCTGCCCAGCGCCGTCTGAGCCATCTGTCTGCCGAGCGCCGTCTGAGCCATCTGTCTGCCCAGCGCCGTCTGAGCCATCTGTCTGCCCAGCGCCGTCTGAGCCATCTGTCTGCCCAGCGCCGTCTGAGCCATCTGTCTGCCCAGCGCCGTCTGAGCCATCTGTCTGCCCAGCGCCGTCTGAGCCATCTGTCTGCCCAGCGCCGTCTGAGCCATCTGTCTGCCCAGCGCCGTCTGAGCCATCCGTCTGCCCAGCGCCTTCTGAGCCATCCGTCTGCCCAGCGCCTTCTGAGCTATCCGTCTGCCCAGCGCCTTCTGAGCCATCCGTCTGCCCAGCGCCTTCTGAGCCATCCGTCTGCCCAGCGCCTTCTGAGCCATCCGTCTGCCACGAGCCATTAGAGCCGCCCGTCTGTCAGGAGCCATTAGAGCCGTCCGTCAGTCAGGAGCTGCTAGAGCCGTCCGTCAGTCAGGAGCTGCCAGAGCCGCCAGCCAGTCAGGAGCTGCCAGAGCCGCCAGCCAGTCAGGAGCTGCCAGAGCCGCCAGCCAGTCAGGAGCTGCCAGAGCCGCCAGCCAGTCAGGAGCTGCCAGAGCCGCCAGCCAGTCAGGAGCTGCCAGAGCCGCCAGCCAGTCAGGAGCTGCCAGAGCCGCCAGACAGTCAGGAGCTGCCAGAGCCGCCAGACAGTCATGAGCTGCCCTCCAGTCATGAGCTGCCCTCCAGTCATGAGCTGCCCTCCAGTCATGAGCTGCCCTCCAGTCATGAGCTACCCTCCAGTCATGAGCTGCCCTCCAGTCATGAGCTCCCCTCCAGTCATGAGCTGCCCTCCAGTCATGAGCTGCCCTTCAGTCATGAGCTGCCCTACAGTCATGAGCTGCCCTACAGTCATGAGCTGCCCTACAGTCGTGAGCTGCCCTCCAGTCATGAGCTGCCCTCCAGTCATGAGCTGCCCTCCAGTCATGAGCTGCCCTCCAGTCATGAGCTGCCCTCCAGTCATGAGCTACCCTCCAGTCATGAGCTGCCCTTCAGTCAAGAGCTGCCCTTCAGTCAAGAGCTGCCCTTCAGTCAAGAGCTGCCCTTCAGTCCGGAGCTGCCCTTCAGTCCGGAGCTGCCACTCAGTCCGGAGCTGCCACTCAGTCCGGAGCTGCCACTCAGTCCGGAGCTGCCACCCAGTCCGGACCTGCCAGAGTCCCTCAGCCCGGACCTGCCAGAGTCCCTCAGCCAGGACCTGCCGCCCCTTATCCCGGTGCTGCCCCTTATCCCGGTGCTGGCCCTTATCCCGGTGCTGCCCCTTCATTTAGGTGGTTTTAGTTGGAGGGTGGTCATTGGGAGGGGAATACAGAAGCGGGGAGTGACTATGGTGGTGTGGGGACAGCGTCCGGAGCCTGAGCCACCACCGTGGTCAGATGCCCACCCAGACCCTCCCCTGGACTTTGTGCTGGTGCGCCCGGCGTTCGCACCTTGAGGGGGGGGGGTTCTGTCACGTTCCTGACCTGTTTTCTGTTTTGTATGTGTGTGTTGGTCAGGGCGTGAGTTTTGGGTGGGCAGTCTATGTTTTCTGTTTCTATGTTGGTTTTGGGTTGCCTGGTATGGCTCTTAATTAGAGGCAGGTGTTTTGTGTTTTCCTCTAATTGAGAGTCATATTAAGGTAGGTTGTTCTCACTGTTTGTTTGTGGGTGATTGTCGCTGTGTCTGTGTTTGTTGCACCACACTGTCTCGTCTCGTTCGTTCGGTCGTTCCTGTTTATGTGTTCCTCGTTTCATGTAAGTTCATAGTTTAGGTCTGTCTAGTTCGTTTTGTTGTTTTGTAAAATTATTCAAGTGTTCTTCGTGTGTTTAGTTTCGTCTTGTTAAATAAAGTTCATTATGTATTCACAACCCGCTGCATTTTGGTCAAATCCTTGCTACTCCTCTTCGGATGAGGAGAAGGAGGAAGCACGTTACACCATGTTACAATTTTCAGCAATTGGTGCGATGCGTAGGGTGTTTGCCTTTTATGCCAATCGACCTGGGTTCGCTTCCCTGTCTCTAAGTTCCCTAAAATATAATATTTGTGCTCTCTGTTTGTTAATATGTATGATTAATTAATATGTGCAAATGCTTTGTCATTATTTACAGGACAATTGTTCAGAGGATGGTGCTGGAAGGAAAACTCACAGGTGGGCAGGCCTCAAAGAAGTGGGAGAATTGAAAGAATAAGTTCAAGGTAATAAACATTGGATGGGTCATGGAAACCTTAGTGTAATTGTAATGTCATTGTTGTTTTATAATCTGCTAAACTCATTGCTTTTGTTCTCCAATATTATTGGTTCAATTCTTAAAATATTGAACCCAACTAAGATTCTCACTGTAAGTTACATTTTAAGAGAGGCCACTGCTGAGAACTGGAGGTGGTTTAAACTACTGCACGAGACAATTGGAGCAAGGGCCTCAATTTCACCACCTGTCCTGATTTCCCCGTGCATTGTAGGTCCCTCCACCTCAGCAGCAACAGAGGTAAAGCAGCCCCCCCTGGCCCTCCACCCCAGGCCCCAGGGAGATCCCAGCAAACCCTCCCCATCTACCCCAGTGCAGCACGACAAAGCATCAGATGATGCAGCCAGCCCCAGCACCTCAACCGGAGCCCACATAATGTACACCATTATGGTTAGGGAGAGTGAAAAGCATGAAGCCAGGTTCACATGCCAGGAAGCCCAAACAGAGAGGCTCATAGGTGTCCTCGACAAAATGGCATATAAAATGTAATGCAAAATGTAATGTAAAGTGTTGGTCCCATGTTTCATGAGCTGAAATAAAAGATCCCAGAAATGTTCCATAGGTACGTATAAAAAGCTTATTTCTCTCAAATTTTGTGCACAAATCTGTTACATCCCTGTTAATGAGCATTTTTCCTTTGCCAAGATAATCCATCCACCTGACAGGTATGGCATATCAAGAAGCTGATTAAACAACTTGTGCTGGGGACAATATAAGGCCACTCTAAAATGTGCAGTTTTGTCACACAACACAATGCCACAGATGTCTCAAATTTTGAGGGAGCGTACAACTGCTATGCTGACTGCAGGAATGTCCACCGGAGTTGTTACCAGAGAATGTAATGTTAATTTCTTTACCATAAGCCGCGTGCAACGTTGTTTTAGAGAATTTGGCAGTACCAACCAGCCTCACAACTGCAGACCACGTGTAACCACCCAGCCCAGGACCTCCGCATCCCGCTTCTTCACCTGCAGGATCATCTGAGACCAGCCACCCGGACAGCTGATGAAACTTTGCACAAACGAAGAATTTCTGCACAAACTGTCAGAAACAGTTTCAGGGAAGCTCATCTGTGTGCTTGTCGTCCTCACCAGAATCTTGACCTGACTGCAGTTCAGCGTCACAACTGACTTCAGTGTGCAAATGCTCACTTTCTATGGCCACTGGCATGCTGGAGAAGTGTGCTCTTCACAGATGAAGCCTTGTTTCAACTGTACCTGGCAGATGGCAGACAGCGTGGATGGCGTTGTGTGGGCGAGCGGATTGCTGACGTCAACGTTGCAAACAGAGTGTCCCATGGTGGCAGTGGGGTTATGGTATGGGCAGGCATAAGCAACGAACACAATTGCATTTTATCAATGGCAATTTGAATGCACAGAGATATCTTGACGAGATCCTGAGGCCCATTGTCATGCCCTGGCCTTAGTATTCTTTGTTTTCTTGATTATTTTAGTTAGGTCAGGGTGTGACATGGGGAATGTTTATGTTTTGTTAGTTTTGGGTGTTTATGTGGTAAAGGGGTTATGGGTGTAGTATATGGGTTTGTGTTGAGTGTAGATGTCTAGCGTTGTCTATGTATGTTTAGTTGTCTAGGAGAGTCTATGGTTACCTGAATGAGTTCCCAATTAGAGACAGCTGATTTCGGTTGTCTCTGATTGGGAGCCTTATTTAGGGTAGCCATAGGCTCTCATTGGTGGTGGGTAATTGTCTATGTAGAACGTTTGTAGCCTGTATGTATGTGCACAACGTTTGTAGCTTCACGGTCGTTTTGTTATTTTGTTAAAGTGTTTCGTGTTTATTGTTTGTCATCTTTTAAAATAAAAGAAGATGGCTTATTTTCCAACTGCTGCATTTTGGTCCGTCAATCCGCCTCACGATCGTGACACCCATTGTCATGCTTTTCATCCTCCACCATCACCACATGTTACGGCATGGTAATGCACGGCCCCGTGTTGCAAGGATCTGTACACAATTTCTGGAAGCTGAAAATGTCACAGTTCTTCCATGGCAATCAATAGCTTGATCAACTCTATGTGAAGGAGATGTGTCGCGCTGCATGAGGCAAATGATGTTCACACCAGACACTAACTGGTTTTCTGATCCATCATCTGTATTCCTAGTCTTGTGAAATCCATAGATTTATTTACATTGACTGATTTCTGTATATGAACTGTAACTCAGTCAAATCTTTTAAAATGTTTAATGTTGCATTTATATTTTTGTTCAGTGTGATTAATGCAAGTATCAATCAATCAATCAAATCACATATCACAAAGTGCTGTACAGAAATCCAGCCTAAAACTCCAAACAGCAAGCAATGCAGATGTAAAGCACAGTGGCTAGGAAAAATTCCCTAGAAAGGGAGGAACCCAGGAAGAAACCTAGAGAGGAACCAGGCTCTGAGGGGTGGTCAGTCCTCTTCTGTCTGTGCCGGGTGGAGATTATACGAGTACATGGCCATCAAGGCCAGATTGTTCTTCAAGATGTTCAAACGTTCATAGATGACCAGTAGGGTCAAATAATAATCACAGTGCTTGTAGAGGGTGCAACAGGTCAGTATCTTAGGAGTCAATGTCAGTTGGCTTTTCATAACCGAGCATTCAGAGGTCGAAACAGCTGGTGCGGTAGAGAGAGAGTCGAAAACAGCAGGTCCGGGACAAGGTAGCACGTCCAGTGACGCAGGGCTGTTCTGTTCATTATTTTCTGTTTACTGTCCTGCAAAACACACACACACACAATTACTTTTTATATATAATTGTTAATAACACGTTAAAGTGTTTAATAGGAAGTCTGCGTGTACATTTCTTTAACGTGTTTAAACAACTAGGAAAGTTTCCTTATATTTTCTGTAAATCACGTTTTGCATACTGTAAGTGCCCAAACAGTTTAGGGAAAGACCTTTCCTGTTTCAGCATGACAATGCCCCTGTGCACAAAGGGAGGTCCATACAGAAATGCTTTGTTGAGATCGGTGTGGAAGAACTTGACTGGCTTGCACAGAGCCCTGACCTCAACCCAATTGAACACCTTTGGGATGAATTGGAACGCCGACTGCGAGCCAGAACTCATCAGTGCCGGACCTCACTAACCCTCTTGTGCTGAGTGGAAACAAGTCCCTACAGCAATATTCCAACATCTAGTGGAAAGCCTTCCCAGAAGAGTGGAGGCTGTTATAGCAGCAAAGGGGGACCAACTCCATATTAATGCCCATGATTTTGTAATGAAATGTAGCAGGTGTCCACATACTTTGGTCATGTAGTGCTACATGGTTCATACCTTTCTGTATGGACCTTGGTTTGTGCACGTTGGCATTGTCATGGTGAAACAGTTCCCACGTTCCCACAATAACAGCACTTCCAGTTGACCGGGGCAGCTCTAACTGACTTGTTGGAAAGGTGGCATCCTATGACGGTGCCACATTGAAAGTCACTGAGCACTTCAGTAAGGCCATTCTACTGCCAGTGTTTGTCCTTGTAGATTGCATGGCTGTGTGCTCGATTTTATACACCTGTCAGCAACGGGTTTGGCTGAAATAGTTAAGTCCACTAACTTGAAGTTGTGCCCACATATTTTTGTATATATACTGTATCTCCCCCTCCTCCACAGTACCTTTAGAGCTGTCAGTGTAGACAGGCTTTTATCCTGTAGATGGGCTCTGATCCGGTAGACAGGCTTTTATCCTGTAGATGGGCTGTGATCCTGTAGACAGGCTTTTATCCTATAGATGGGTTGTGATCCTGTAGACAGGCTTTTATCCTGTAGATGTGCTGGGATCCAGTAGACGGGCTGGGATCCAGTAGACGGGCTGGGATCCTGAAGACAGGCTGAGATCATGTAAACAGGCTGGGATCCTGTAGACGGACTGAGATCCTGTAGACGGGCTGGGATCCTGTAGACGGACTGAGATCCTGTAGACTGGGATCCTGTAGACGGGCTGGGATCCTGTAGACGGGCTGGGATCCTGTAGATGACCTGGGATCCTGTAGATGGGCTGGGATCATGTAGACAGGCTGGGATCCTGTAGACGGGCTGGGATCATGTAGACGGGCTGGGATCCTGATGGATGTCCCATCTTCCTCCATTGTCTTTGAAGCATTTGGAGGCTCTGCCTGGGCCTCAGCCACACTGATGATTACAGCCTCATTGTTAGACAATTACTGACATCTGCTCTGTTCCGCTGCTCTGTCTCATGTCCATTAGCCTGACTTAGAGGGAATAGAGTAGAGACCCCTTCTGGTTCAGTGACAAACGTAATTGGGGATGTGGTCCCTGGTTCCTATGTACCCCTCCTCTCTCCACCGACTCCCCCTTTTCAACACTCTCAACCAATGTACCCATAATGAATTCTGTCCCACTTTCCCTCCAAACGTACACAAGTTAAATTCATTAACCAATCTGAAGCTTTCACTTACCAACACACAAATAAAATGCTTCACAAATAAAAACAAGATGATTTATTTAGTACCGAAACACCTTTCGCGATGTATACAGTAAGAAAATGAAATGTAATAGACATCATTACTCATGTTAGTGTTACATTCAACTGTTGAATGCTCCAATGGTGTTTCACATCTCCATGTCTACGCATGCACTTTCAATTCATAATCACATTCTATAGTCTTGGGCATGACAACATGCTTACATTATATGATACAGTTTATGAGTCTTCATGTCAAGTTCCGTAGGCCAGATGCATGCATCCACTCATGGCTTGGCTTGTTACATCAACTTATATTACAGGTAAACTTACTGGGAAGTGCTTTAGTTTCATACAATAACAAAAGCAACTAAGCAGCTAGTGGTCTGTTTATCTTCATCGAAAAGGAACGAAAGTTAACTAAAGTTATTAAAATGTGTGTTGGTTGTATCAGGATATCCCTTTATTGGACCCTCCAATTGTATTCATATCCTTTTAGTTATACACCTAAATAATCTTCCTTTTCTCCTCCATGCACTCCGCAATCTCCTTTCTCTTCATGCTAGGAGGGTAAATTTAGAGGACTGTGGTAGTACTGTGTGGTAGTAGTGTGTAAGTGGTAATACTTTATGGCTATGTGTGGTGGTGGTAGTACTGTGGTAGAACCGGGTGGCTATGTGTGGTGGTGTTGGTAGTACTGTAGTAGAACTGTATGGCTATGTGTGGTGGTGTTGGTAATACTGTGGTAGAACCGGGTGGCTATGTGTGGTGGTGTTGGTAGTACTGTAGTAGAACTGTATGGCTATGTGTGGTGGTGTTGGTAATACTGTGGTAGAACTGTGTGGCTATGTGTGGTGGTGTTGGTAGTACTGTAGTAGAACTGTATGGCTATGTGTGGTGGTGTTGGTAGTACTGTGGTAGAACAGTATGGCTATGTGAGGTGGTGTTGGTGTGTGTCCTGTACTCAGAACCAGAACTCGGAGACGAAGATGTGGAAGCTGACGATGTTCCGATGAGACACCACCCCAGAGGTGACGTAGTTCATAGCCAGCTTCAATACCATGTTCAGCGGGCCAATCAGAGGCTTCACTTGTCGGACCACACCTAAGGGAGACAGAGGGATAGTCAGAGAGAGAAGGGTACCAAAGGTATTGAAGGAGGATATAAATGGCTCACCATCAAATTAGAATAATCAAACTATTTTATTTAGCTAGCAGTCGTCTTTACAGGGGGTAGGAAACCTTTTACAAGGGGGTAGGAAACCTTTTACAGGGGTAGGAAACATTTTACAGGGAGTAGGAAACATTTTACGGGGGGAAGGAAACCTTTTACAGGGGGTAGGAAACCTTTTACAAGGGGGTAGGAAACATTTTACAAGGGGGTAGGAAACCTTTTACAAGGGGGTAGGAAACCTTTTACATGGAGTAGGAAACCTTTTACAGGGGGTAGGAAACCTTTTACAGGGGGTAGGAAACCTTTTACAGGGGGTAGAAAACATTTTACATGGAGTAGGAAACCTTTTACAAGGGGTAGGAAACCTTTTACAGGGGGTAGGAAACATTTTACAGGGGGTAGGAAACATTTTACATGGAGTAGGAAACCTTTTACAGGGGGTAGGAAACATTTTACAGGGGGTAGGAAACCTTTTACATGGAGTAGGAAACCTTTTACAAGGGGGTAGGAAACCTTTTACAAGGTGGTAGGAAACCTTTTACAGGGGGTAGGAAACATTTTACAGGGGGTAGGAAACCTTTTACAAGGGGGTAGGAAACATTTTACAGGGGGTAGGAAACCTTTTACAGGGGTAGGAAACCTTTTACAAGGGGGTAGGAAACCTTTTACAGGGGGTAGGAAACATTTTACAGGGGGTAGGAAACCTTTTACAAGGGGGTAGGAAACCTTTTACATGGAGTACGAAACCTTTTACAGGGGTAGGAAACCTTTTACAGGGGGTAGGAAACCTTTTACAGGGGTAGGAAACCTTTTACAGGGGGTAGGAAACCTTTTACAGGGGGTAGGAAACCTTTTA
The DNA here is from genome assembly GCF_029448725.1 of Salvelinus fontinalis. Lineage (NCBI taxonomy): Eukaryota > Metazoa > Chordata > Actinopteri > Salmoniformes > Salmonidae > Salvelinus > Salvelinus fontinalis. Next base: position 16,930,511 of record NC_074669.1, read on the forward strand.
CAAGGGGGTAGGAAACCTTTTACATGGAGTACGAAACCTTTTACAGGGGGTAGGAAACATTTCTCCTATACCATGATTTCTACAAGCACAGGTGACATTCAGGTCCAACATCTGTTACATGGGATGTTTGAAAAAATCTGTTGGGGTAGTTTGACAAATATTTTGTTTGATTTCCATCCCTTCATGTGCAGCCTTTGATGTTATTAATCATAAATTGTTACTGAAGAAACTCACTTGCTATTGCTTTACATCACCTGCCATCACATGGTTGGAGAGTTATTTTTCCAATAGAACCCAGAAAACGTTCTTCAATGGAAGCTTCACTAACATCAGATATGTACAGTGCGGTGTCCTTCAGGGCAGGTGCCTTAGGCCATTACTCTTCTCTGTTTTCACACATGATTTGCCACTGGTCTAACATAAAAGCTAGAATGACTATGTATGAGGATGATTCCACACTTTACATTTCAACACCCAAAGCCAGTGAGCTCAGTGAAATAAGGAGTTACAGTCAGTATCAGAATGGGAGATTAAAAATAAACTGGTCATAAATACATCTAAAACTAAAAGCATTGTATTTGGTTCAAAACATTCTCTAAGACCTACACCTCAACTGGAGTTGTACATAAAGGGTGTGACCATTGAGCAACTTGAGGAAGCTATACTCCTAGGCATAACATTGCATGGTCAATTATCATGGTCAAATCATATTGACAAAGTTGTTGTGAAGATGGGGAGAGGTATGTCTGTTATAAAAATATGCTCTGTGTTTTTGACACAAAATTAACTGTACTAGTTGTTCAGGCTCTGGTCTTCCATCTTGATTATTGTCCGGTAATATGGTCAAGTGCAGCAAAGAAAGACCTAGCAAATCTGCAGCTGGCTCAACACAGAGCAGCAGGCCTTGCCCTTAACTGCACATACAGAACAACATCAACAACATGCATGCCAGTCTTCCCTGGTTTAGTGTTGAAGAGAGATGAACTACCTCTCTTCTAGTTTTTATGAGAAATATTACTGTGATGAGAATTCCAGATTGTCTGCATAATTAAATAACATTCAGCTCAGTCACCCATCCATACCCCACAAGACAGTCCTCAAGTCCAAAACGAATTCATGGCAAAGCACACTATTATACAGAGTCATGATGGCATGGAACTCCCTTACATCTCTAATTACTCAAGTAAAACAGCAAAATTACCTTTAAAAAAAGAACTAACAACATTTCATGGACTGGCAAGGACTGTGAGGGGATGCACAGAGACACTAACACACACATTATTTGTTATGTTGTTTGTATATCAGTGTTTTTTGTTACTTGACATGTGTTTATTGTGGACTCAAGAAAGAATAGCTGCTTCTTCTGCAAAAGCTAATCGGGATCCAAATAAACCAATAAACCTCATATGATGAGAGGAATGTCAAACCTCTTCATGTGAATCTGGCTTTTAATTCTCTCCTTCATCCGTCTCTCCCTCCATCCATCCACCCGTCCCCACCTTCCTCCTTCCACCCTTCCCTGGAGGACAAGAGAGAGAGCGAGAGACTCTCCTGTCACTGTAACAACGTGGGGAAAACACCACGACCGCTGCTGACTGAGACCCAAGAATGACCGAATGCACATGGAATTTGTTGGAGGCTCTTTTTAAGTGAACATGCGATTACAGGGTGAAAGAAGGCCACTGTTTATCCAGGCTGTCAGCGGGCCCTTTCTCTGTGGAGGGCTGGTGACATTTCAGCTCAGTCTTGTTTGAACAGCCATCGTCCAGCGTGCAGCCAGGCAGCACAATCACTACACTGTCCTTTCACTGTTTTCACTGTTGTCTTTCTCTCTCCTGTTCTCTTTTTTCTGTTTCTCACACACAGGGAGACAGCTATTAAATTAAGTAGGTATTGGTCTCAAAGTACTCAAATATATTGAATGCTATAAAGTCCATCCAAACTACAGCACAATGAATCATCTTAAATTAAATCAACAAGATGTCACGGCATCATTCAATGTGATCCATGGAATACCTTTGTACCACAGTTGTCATAAACCAGTGAGAGACATTTTGTCATGTTCACCACAGGGAAAACTATGATGATCAAGTGTGAGCTGGTTTCTGCAAAATGTCCTCTGGGATGGACACTGACATGGTGTGATGCTAGAGTCAAGATCCTCTCTCCCATTCTTTTTCTTCTCCTCTCTTCCCTTCTCCCTGTCTCCTCTTCCCTTCTCTTCTTGAGGGGGCCTGCCTGATGTTTGTGGCACCATCTTTGTGGCCCGCGAGGGTAAATTAGTCCCATGTGTTGGATGATGGGGAGCGGAGCAGTCTCAGTCACGCAATACAGCCATGGAGGCAGGCAGGCATTCTTTCAGGGATCCATCTTTAGGATTCAGTTAGAGGAGCTCAACCAGAGTCAGTCTCACTGAGCCTCCCCTCTCATCCCTTCTTCCCTCACCCGTCTCCCAGTCAGTCTGGATCCCTGCGGCCACACAGAAGATTCCAGAAGATTCCAAGAGATAAACGCCTGAAGAGTGTGGAATAGGACCCTTTTTACGAGGGTTGCCCCCTTGTTTTGGTGTTTTGGGACTCTGTTGCATAGTGACACAGGGCTGAGGGGCTGAGGGAAGGGGGACGAGGTTTTTATTGTTTCCTAACCGTCAGCACCATCAGAGAGGAGAAACCTCTACATGAACTCAATGACAGTAATGTTCAGAAAAATAAAGGACATGGAAAAACAGATTGGGGCTTTGCGTATGAAAATAATATTATCATCACTAGCGAATGAAGGTGCCATGCTGATCGGTAATATGGCGCCATATATTCACTCAATACAGAGAGATCATTCAGACATAAAGTTGACTGAGTTTGGGAGTTGTGGTCCACTGCATGTGAGTAGTTGACATACAAGATATACTACCAATGCAATACATGCACTGCGTGAGATGCCTGTGAAGGAACAGAGTTCATAAAGTTCAAATTCGTTCATGTAACTTCGAAGTCAATCAGTTCACAGAAGACCCAATGAAGATGAGCGAGGCGAACAAAATGAAACATATCATTAGAAATACAGTATGGAGCACCACAATACGGCCTGGATTTCCCAATAGCCCTGTTTTATTGGGAATGGAGCGATGGTTTCAGATCATAAATGTGACCCGAATCCAATCGAGGCTCTAGATGTTTTCCATTACAGGGGTCAGCTGGGGCCAAGTTCGCCACTGCCGCAAACAAAGTCTCACGAGGACAACGTTTCAATTCAAATCAGAGGGACAAACAAGCAAAAATGTTACATCGTTTTTTAATTCCCATTATATAAAGATATACAGTTGAAGTCGGAAGTTTACATACACCTTAGCCAAATACATTTAAACTCAGTTTTCCACAATTCCTGACATTTAATCCTCGTTAAAATCGCTGTTTTAGGTCAGTTAGGATTACTACTTTATTTCAAGAAAGTGAAATGTCAGAATAATAGCAGAGAGAATGATCTATTTCAGCTTTTGTTTCCTTCATCACATTCCCAGAGGGTCAGAAGTTTACATACACTGAATTACTATTTGGTAGCATTGCCTTTAAATTCTTTAACTTGGGTCAAACGTAGCCCTGCACAAGCTTCCCACAAGCTTCCCACAATAAGTTGGGTGAATTTTGGCCCATTCCTCCTGAAAGAGCTGGTGTAACTGAGTCAGGTTTGTAGGTCTCCTTGCTCGCACACGCTTTTTCAGTTCTGCCCACAAATTTTCTATAGGATTGAGGTCAGGGCTTTGTGATGGCCACTCCAATACCTTGACTTTGTTGTCCTTAAGCCATTTTGCCACAACTTTGGAAATATGCTTGGGGTCATTGTCCATTTGGAAAACCCATTTGCGACCAAGCTTTAATTTCCTGACTGATGTCTTGAGATGTTGCTTCAATATATCCACATAATTTTCCGTCCTCATGATACCATCTATTTTGTGAAGAGCAGCAGTCCCTCTTGCAGCAAAGCACCCCGACAACATGATGCTGCCACCCCCGTGCTTCACGGTCGGGATGGTGTTCTTCGGCCTGCAAGCCTCCCACTTTTTCCTTCAAACATAACGATGGTCATTATGGCCAAACAGTTCTATTTTTGTTTCATCAGACCAGAGGACATTTCTCCAAAAAGTACGATCTTTGTCCCAATTTGCAGTTGCAAACCGTAGTCTGGCTTTTTATGGCTGTTTTGGAGCAGTGGCTTCTTCCTTGCTGAGCGGCCTTTCAGGTTATGTCGATGTAGGACTCGATTAACTGTGGATATAGATACTTTTGTACCTGTTTCCTCCAGCATCTTCACAAGGTCCTTTGCTGTTGTTCTGGGATTCATTTGCACTTTTCGCACCAAAGTACATTAATCTCTAGGAGACAGAACGTGTCTCCTTCCTGAGCGGTATGACGGCTGCGTGGTCCCATGGTGTATATACTTGCGTACTATTGTTTGTACAGATGAATGTGGTACCTTCAGGCATTTGGAAATTGCTCCCAAGGATGAACCAGACTTGTGGAGGTCTACCATTTTTTTCTGAGATTTTGGCTGATTTCTTTTGATTTTCCCATGATGTCAAGGAAAGAGGCATGATGTCAAGCAAAGAGTTTGAAGGTAGGCCTTGAAATACATCCACAGGTACACCTTCAATTGACTCAAATTATGTCAATTAGCCTAACAGAAGCTTGTAAAGCCATGACATAATTTTCTGGAATTTTCCAAGCTGTTTAAAGGCACAATCAACTTAGCCTTTGTAAACTTCTGACCCACTGGAATTGTGATACAGTGAATGATGAAAGTGAAATAATCTGTCTGTAAACAATTGTTGTAAAAATGACTTGTCATGCACAAAGTAGATGTCCTAATCGACTTGCCAAAACTATAGTTTTTTAACAAGAAATTTGTGGAGTGATTGAAAAACTAGTTTTAATGACACCAACCTAAGTGTATGTAAACCTCCGACTTCAACTGTACAGTGGCAAGAAAAATAATGTGAACCCTTTGGAATTACCTGGATTTCTGCATAAAATGGTCATCAAATTTGATATTTTCTTCATCGGGGTGGCAGGTAGACTAGTGGTTAGAGCATTGGGCCAGTAACCGAAAGGTTGCTAGATCGAATCCCCGAGCTGACAAGGTAAAAATCGGCAGGTTCTTACCCTGAACAAGGCAGTTAGCCCACTGTTCCTAGGCCGTCATTGTAAATAAGAATTTGTTCTTAAAAACTTATTCGGGATCGGTGTCCCTTCCACGGGACGGTTGAGCTAATGTAGGCTAATGTGATTAGCATGAGGTTATAATTAACAAGAACATTTCCCAGGACATATCTGATATTGGCAGAAAGCTTAAATTCTTGTTAATCTAACTACACTGTCCAATTTACAGTAGCTATTACAGTGAAACAATACCATGCTATTTTTTGAGGAGAGTGCACAATTTGTAACATAAAAGGTTATTAATAAACACATTAGGCATATTTGGGCAGTCTTGATACAAAATTTTGAACAGAAATGCAATTGGATCAGTCTAAAATTCTGCACAAACGCTGCTGCCATCTAGTGGCCAAAATATATATTGCACGATGCCACAACTGTGCCGTCCGACGCAACTGCTACTGGTCTGTACGATGCCGCCACAACTTTGGCAGCAGCAAATAGCCCGTCCAATGACGACGCAACTTCGGCAGCTGCATCGGGTCCTGATCGACCCGCACTGCGTTCCTGTGATCGTCCTCAAGGCCGGTGCCGTTTGGTTGCTTGTGCAGCGCGTCGTGGAGGTACTGTCACGGGGGTACTGTTAATGCAAATAGTCTCGGTAGCCATTTGAGTAGCTGTTAAGTAGTCTTATGGCTTGGAGGTAGAAGCTGTTTAGAAACTTCTTGGACCTAGACTTGACGCTCGGGTACCGCTTTCCCTGCGGAAGCAAGGAGAACAGTCTATGATTAGGGTGGCTGGAGTCTTTGACCATTTCTAGGGCCTTCCTCTGACACTGCCTGGTATAGAGGTTCTGAATGGCAGGAAGCTTGGCCCCGGTGATGTACTAGGCAGTACGCATTACCCTCTGTAGTGCCTTGCGGTCAGAGGCCGAGCAGTTGCCATACCAGGCAGTGATGCAACCCGTCAGGATGCTCTCGATGGTGCAGCTTTAAAACCTTTTGAGGATTTCAGGACCCATGCCAAATCTTTTCAGTCTCCTTCGTGGGAATAGGTTTTGTCGTGCCCTCTTCACGACTGTCTTGGTGTGCTTGGACCATGTTAGTTTGTTGGTGATGTGGACGCCAAGGAACTTGAAGCTCTCAACCTGTTCCACTACAGCCCAATCGATGAGAATGGGTGTGTGCTCGGTCCTTCATTTCCTGTAGTCTACAATCATCCCCTTTGTCTTGATCACGTTGAGGGAGAGGTTGTTGTCCTTGCACCACACAGTCAGGTCTCTGACCTCATCCCTCATCGTTGTCGGTGATCAGGCCTACCACTGTTGTGTCATCGGCAAACTTAATGATGGTGTTGGAGTCGTCCCCGGCTATGCAGTCATGAGTGAACAGGGAGTACAGGAGGGGACTTAGCACGCTTCCCTGAGGGGTCTCCGTGTTGAGGATCAGCGTGGCAGATGGGGTGTTACCTACCCTTACCACCTGGGGGCGGCCCGTCAGGAAGTCCAGGATCCAGTTGCAGAGGGAGGTGTTTAGTCCCAGGGTTCTTAGCTTAGTGATGAGCTTTGAGGGCACTATGGTGTTGAACGCTGAGCTGTAGTCAATGAATAGCATTCCAATATAAGCGTTCCTTTTGTCCAGGTGGGAAAGGCAGTGTGGAGTGCAATAGAGATTGTATCATCTGTGGATCTGTTGGTGTGGTATGCAAATTGGAATGAGTCTAGGGTTTCTGGGATAATGGTGTTGTGAGCCATGACCAGCCTTTCAAAGCATTTCATGGCTACAGACGTGAGTGCTATGGGTCGGTAGACATTTAGGCAGGTTACCTTAGTGTTCTTGGGCACAGGGACTATGGTGGTCTGCTTGAAACATGTTGGTATTGCAGACTCAGACAGGGAGAGATTGAAAATGTCAGTGAAGACGCTTGCCAGTTGGTCAGCGCATGCTCGGAGCACACGTCCTGGTAATCCGTCTGGTCCAGCGGCCTTGTGAATGTTGACCTGTTTAAAGGGCTTACTCACATCGGCTGCGGAGAGCGTGATCACACAGACGTCTGGAACAGCTGATGCTCTCATGCATGTTTCAGTGTTACTTGCCTCGAAGCGAGCATAGCAGTTATTTAGCTTGTCTGGCAAGCTCGTGTCACTGGGCAGCTCGTGGCTGTGCTTCCCTTTGTAGTCTGTAATAGTTTGCAAGCCCTGCCACATCCGACGAGCATCGGAGCCAGTGTAGTACAATTCGATATTAGTCCGGTAATGACGCTTTGCCTGTTTGATGGTTTGTCGGAGGGCATAGGGGGATTGCTTATAAGCTTCCGGGTTAGAGTCCAGCTCCTTGAAAGCGTAAGATTAACCCGTACCTCAGTGGGAATGTGGCCTGTAATCCATGGCTTCTGGTTCGGGTATGTACGTACAGTCACTGTGGGGACGACGTCCTCGATGCACTTTTTCATAAAGTCAGTGACTGGTGTACTCCTCAATGCCATCGGAAGAATCCCGGAACATATTCCAGTCTGTGCTAGCAAAACAGTCATGTAGTTTAGCATCTGCTTCATCTGACCACTTTTTTACAGACCGAGTCACTGGTGCTTCCTGCTTAAATTTTTGCTTGTAAGCAGGAATCAAATGGAGGGCAAGGGAGAGCTTTGTACGCGTCCCTCTGGTTGCACATTTAACGTGCTGATAGAAATGAGATAAAACTGATTTAAGTTTCCCTGCTTTAAAGTCCCCGACCACTAGGAGCGCCACCTCTAGTGGCTCATTGGGTACAGTTGTAGTGCCAGCCTCAGTCTGTGGTGGTATGTAGACAGCTACAAAAAATACAGATGAAAACTCTCTAGGTAGATAGTGTGGTCTACAGCTTATCATGAGATACTCTACTTCAGGCAGCAAAACCTTGAGGCTTCCTTAGATATCGTGCACCACCTATTGTTTACAAATATGCACAGGCCCCCGCCCCGTGTCTTACCAGAGGCTGCTGTTCTGTCCTGCTGATAGAGTGTATAACCCACGAGCTGTATGTTCTTAATGTCGTCGTTCATCCACGACTCTGTAAAACATATTACAGTTGTTGATGTCCCGTTGGTAGGATATACGTGCTTTCAGTTCCTCCCATTTATTTTTCCAGCGATTGAATATTAGCTAGCAGGACGGAAGGCAAGGGCAGATTAGCTTCTCGTTGCCTGATCCTCACAAGACATCCTGATCTCTTTCCACTAAACCTTTTCCAGCGAATCACTGGGATCTGGGCCTGGTCGGGTGTCTGTATTATATCCATCCAACCCGACTCATCGCAGTTCTGATGTCCAGAAGCTCTTTTCGGTCATAAGAGACGGTAGCAGCAACATTATGTACAAATCAAGTTACGAACAACACGAAAAAACAGACAAAATAGCATGTTTGGTTAAGAGCGGATAAGACGGCAGCCCTCCCCGTCGGCGCCATCATATGACATCGGAAGAACAGTTGAGGCTAGAAACACAACTCATGTATGGGATCGTTCAGCAGACGCACACGATGAACGCAAGCCTACACGTGACCATGTGAAATTAACCCTTCACAGTGAAAACTTCACAGAGAACAAGGCCTTCTTCCATAGAAAGTTTTACCTACAACCCTTACATAACCATGAACCCTCCAAAGACTGTGATTGTGCTAGCCAACTGTCCTTCCGAACAACCCATTGTGACCTTATAGGGATGCCCTCTGTTTAGGTTCAGCTTCCTGTGGCTAGGGGAAGTAGCTTAATTCATTCTCAACATGGTCCTTCATTTTCTCCCTGCAGTTACACAAAAACACTTGATTCAACCCTCTGTGGAACAGTAAATTCAGGGCATTGTTAAAGAATGTACATTGTGGGCCTTGCATTGTATTTCCGCTTCCTATGAATAAAGGAAGGGACTTAAATGGAGGTGAAAGGGGCATTTCTGAAGGGTTAAAAAGGTTGCATATTGCTAAGTATTACATATTTGTTACTAGAGGATGGTCATGACCCGACATATGAAATGTGAATTCAATTGGCCCAAAAGCATTTTTGACCTCCATTGGACACAATGATCTTGAAAATGTAGAAACTAAGAGCCTTATAAAGAGGATATCGTTCACAATATTTTAGATTGACTTGATGAAACTGTTTACCTGCCTGCCTGTCTCGTCTTTTCCCATTGATTGCAATGCATTGACAAAAACATCAACCATGTGGGACTCATCTCTTCCCATTGAATGCAATATATTGACAAAAACATCATACTGTATATTGTGATTTTTTTATTTTTGCAAAAACGTGACAAGATGGTGTTTCGAAGCTGATGCTGAGCTGCTCAGTCCTTTCTCAGGTACTGTGCTCAGTTCTACTGTCAGCAGCTTACTTGTAGTCATTGATCAGTGAGGTGCAGCAGCTCTCTGAGCTGATGATTTTCGTTGTTCCTCTCAATCATCCCATGTTTTAATTGCGCAATCAGAGGAGTTCAGATGACACCTGAAGAGGAGCCTCATAAGGGCTCTGTCCGTCAGCATGTTTCACAACCACAGCACACAGAGTAATGTATCCTCCATGAAGGCAAGGCATCTATAGTGACAACTGGAGCTCAACATACTAGCTATGAACCTGATGTGAAACCAAACCACCACAGCCACATAATCATTGCAAACATTTCACTCAGTCACAAGCTGTGGTGAGGTGAAAGCCTGACCACAAAGCTAACAGGTTTCACTTTGATGCAATCATTTCGTCATTACTTGAGGTGCAAGCCTGTACAAGTAAAAATAAATATGAAAAAAAACCAGATCGCTCACTGATATCATCTCTCCTCTACTTTGTGTACGTAGTTCATTCCAGGATCTGATGGTAGGCTTACAGTACGTCTGAAAGCACTCTGCTCCGCTATCCCTGGGAGTCGGGATCGCGGCGTTCCGTTGCTCAGGTAGTGTATCTGCCGCAGGGTGCAGAGGTGACCCCACCATGTTCCAACCTCCATCAAACACACAGCCGCACAAACCCCCTGTTCCCCAGAACATTCCACCACACCATAAAATAGCCCGTGATTAGAAAATAACCTTAAATGCATGGTAGAAGCGCGAGACGACACTGCCACAAAACAAAGTGAAGCAAATGCCAGGAGGCATTTGTCATCCACTATGCCTATGAGAGCTACAATATTGAAGGGTTACATGTAAACAGTACAATTTCGGGGTTTTCTGGTTTCTACAACTCGGCGAGGAAGTGTATGACAAAATCCTAAATGAACGGGTTTAACACCAGAAAACAAGTGAAAAGTATGCGTCGACCTCACCACAGTATTGTATAATGACACGCTGGCTGTGGTGCGATGCATGATCAGTGCTGTAAAACCATTGGAAATGGGCCAGGCAGAGCACGGCTTTTCCCAGGGCCAGGCCCAGTCCGCTCTGAGGGAAGCCTAGGATTAGCATACAGGCTCCTTGGGGACCGGACCATAGGGCACGGGCCTGACTGGCCTTTCTTGTGTGTTTGGTATAGCTCCTGATCACAAACAACTGGCCGATGGTTGGGCAGTCCAGCCAGGCTGTCTAAACAGTCCCTTGACCACTCCAAAGGGGACGTGAGCGCTGCACACCCCCGGTCTGAAAAGCCAGCTTGTGTGGTTTGGTATTTCAAGGTCAATTAGCGATGACTGAGTCATAGTTACAGATCTCTCCCAAATGAACCGTGGGACCGTGCTGGACACATGTAGTCCTTCTCCACTGTTGTGACATCATTGAAAAAGTTGCTAGCTGGAAGGAAAATTTCTTGGACTTTCTATTTTCAGTGGTTGTTTGATGAATGAGTAACATTGATGATATAGTAGCATATGGGAAAATTTCAAGGTAACAGAATGATGCTGAGACAGATGCAAAGTTCAGTAACAGAATGACAGAACAAACCGCACAAACTGTCATTCTGTTACCAAACTTTACCAAACCAATCTGCACTGTTCTTCAAGTAAATGTGTTTTTGTACATTATTATTGTTATTATTATTCACTCCGTTTCCGTGGAATTGTGTCACGTTCGTCGTAATGTGGAAGAGAGAAGGACCAAGGCGCAGCGTGATATAAATACATTCTTCTTATTTATTTACCTTAACGAAGAACACTAAACACACTATCAAAATAACAAACGAACGTAACGCTATATAATCAATAAGTGCAGACACAGGCAACTTACACATAGACAATAACCCACAAAATCCCTAAAGAATATGGCTGCCTAAATATGGTTCCCAATCAGAGACAATGATAAACAGCTGCCTCTAATTGAGAACCAATCTAGGCAAGCATAGACATACAAACACCTAGACTAGAAAACACCCCATAAACATACAAAACCCCTAGACAAGACAAACACATAAATCCCCCATGTCACACCCTGACCTAACCAAAATAATAAAGAAAACAAAGATAACTAAGGCCAGGGCGTGACAAATTGCCCATGTAGCATTATCTTCATCGTGACCTTCACATCGTACAGTAACCTAACCACCGTTTTTTGGATCCATTTTTGATAAACAGATAAGTTATGCCAGTATCTCCTGATACCTTTTATCTGTATTGGTCAGAAAGACGTACAGTGTAGATAAAGTGATAATAAATTAGTCAAATATAAATATTCAAAATAAAACTGAAATATGTAGCAGCGTGGCTGTGGAGATACTATGGAGGGATGATGAACAAGTCAATACAAATCAAGTGGAAAGTAAAGGGGAGGAAGAAAAGTACATAGCTAGCTATGTCTGGCAAATTATTTGAATGCACTTACAGCAAGAATCCATGGTGTGTCAATGTGTGTGTACAGTATGTGTGTGTGGGGGGGGGGGGGGGGGGGGTAGGCACACAGTGCATGTGCAGGTGTTTTCAGAGGAGTGCAGATATACATGCAGTAAAAAAAAAATCCACATTTTGCCACATTTTGTTACGTTACAGCCTTATTCTAAAATGTATTAAATATGTTTTCTTCCTCATCAATCTACACACGAAAACAAGTTTTTAGAAATGTTTACAAACTTATTAAAAATAAAAAACAGAAATACCTTATTTACATAAGTATTCAGACCCTTTTCTATGAAACATCCTGTTTGCATTGATCATCCTTGAGATGTTTCTACAACTTGATTGAAGTCCACCTGTGGTAAATTCAATTGATTGGACATGATTTGTAAAGGCACACACCTATCTATATAAGGTCCCACAGTTGACAGTGCATGTCAGAGCAAAAACCAAGCTATGAGGTCGAACGAATTGTCCGTAGAGCTCCGAGACAGGATTGTGTCGAGGCACAGATCTGGGGAAGGGTACCAAAAAATGTCTGCAGCATTGAAGGTCCCCAAGAACACAGTGGCCTCCATCATTCTTAAATGGAAGAAGTTTGGAACCACCAAGACTCGTCCTAGAGCTGGCCGCCCGGCCAAACCTGAGCAATCAGGGGAGAAGGACCTTGCTCAGGGAGTTGACCAAGAACTTGATGGTCACTCTGACAGAGCTCCAGAGTTCCTCTGTAAAGATGGGAGAACCTTCCAGAAGGACAATCATCTCTGCAGCACTCCACCAATCAGGCCTTTATGGTTGTGGCCAGACGGAAGCCTCTCCTCAGTAAAAGGCACATGACAGCCCACTTGGAGTTTGCCACAAGTCACCTAAAGGACTCTCAGACCTTGAGAAAGAAGATTCTCTGGTCTGATGAAACCAAGATTGAACTCTTTGGCCTGAATGCCAAGCATCACATCTGGAGGAAACCTGGCATCATCACTATGGTGAAGCATGGTGGTGGCAGCATCATGCTGTGGGGATGTATTTCAGTGGCTTCGGGACAAGTCTCTGAATGTCCTTGAGTGGCCCAGACAGAGCCCAGACTTGAGCCCGATCTCTGGAGAGACTTGAAAATAGCTGTGCACCCATGCTCCCCATCCAATCTGACAGAGCTTGAGAGGATCTGCAGAGAAGAATGGGAGGAACTCCCCAAATACAGGTGAGCTAAGCTTGCAGCATCATACCCAAGAAGACTCGAGGCTGTAATCGCTGCCAAAGGTGCTTCAACAAAGTACTGAGTAAAGGGTCTGAATACTTATGTAAATGTGATATTTTTTATAAATGTGCAAAAATGTCTAAAAATACGTTATGGGGTATTGTAGTTAGATTAGTGAGGGGGAAAAAACAATTTAATCCATTTTAGAATAAGGCTGTAACGTAACATAATGTGGAAAAAGTCAAGGGGTCTGAATACTTTCCGAATGCACTGTACATTCTGTGTGTGCATGTGATGTGTAACACTATCAAACATCAGTGTAGACCACCCCGGGAAGAGAAGGCCTTGTGTGTTTTGCTATGCTGTGGCGTTGTCGGGTGGAGAAGACACTGTTTTGATTAGCTGTACTAATCCCCTCACTGACAGGCAGGCAGGGATTCCTCATGGGCTTGGCCCGCTCTGGTGGGCCTGCTGATTCCATGTCATAATTCATGATCATCCCCTGACAGACAAACAACCTCTCTTACTCTCTCTTTCTCTCTCTCTCTGTCTCCCTCTCTCTCTCTCTCTGCCACGAGGAGGCTTTCTCTGCTTATCACACTATATAACCTGCAGATTTCTGTCCTTAGCTCCCTTCATTCTAATACACTCAAACACAAGCTAGAGTTCGTCTGAAATGTCACCCTATTCCCTATATAAAGCATTACTTGTCTTTCGACCAGGTAACTAATAGGGTGCCATTTAGGAAGCACACCTAGACTAGAGCCTCAAGCCCCACTGTGTCCTTAACACCTGCTCTGACACACCAGGCCCAAATTCCACCAGCTGCTGTGAACGGCTCCATTGACCGCCACCAGCACATAAAGTACCTGACCAGACACAGACAGTGAGCTCACTCCTTCATTCATGGAACTAACGGACACAGTGAGCCTGTCACCTCTGTGCCAATGACATCGTAAATAGGCCTTTCATATTGTCTGTGTATAACTCAAAACCGCAGAGGCATATTTCTACCTGCATTCTAGAATGGTTGGAATCTTGCTGTGGCGTCTCAGTCTTCAGTCCAGTAAGTGGCCCATTGACGGAAGGTTTGATTTACTAACGGAACATACCAGATTCACCAAAGGATGAGGTTTAGGAACTTGCCTGTGATGGTTTGCTCACTTCCCCACTCTCACGGTGGCCAGAGGAAAAAGTGTTGCCCTTCTGTGAAGAAGATGCTACTTCTTCTAGCATCCATCCTTATCCTTATTCTTCTCCCACATATTTCGCACGATGCTACATTAGCCTCAGCCCCATTCCCACCCACAGTCACAGCCTCAGCCCAAGTCCCACCCACAGCCCCATTCAAACCATAGCTACCTCTGCCTGCTAACAGGAGCATGACGTGAGCTCAGTCCATCCTCACCATGCGTTCACTGGGAGTGTTGTTAAGACAATATTAATCCCACTGTGAAAGCGTGGCTGGGCAGACGAAGTCAAACAGGGGGAACCACCAACACCATGGAAGACAAATGGAGAGACCACCACCAATCTGTAGCACGCCACACACACACACACCATCACCACCACCACCGCATGCTGCATCACAGGAAAGCCCCTGATTCCGGACCACCTGCTCCTCGTAGACCACAGAACTGTTGTTTTTAAAGGGAGTAGCTCTGCAGTTCTGTCTGGCTGCCAGAATTAATCATCCTATTATCATCATGCCCTTCAAACAGACGTCATCATCAAACAGTCTGCCCTAATCAGAAGTGCATGGATGACAGTGCAAGAGAGTCTGAGTAATGCATACCTTTTCCCTCACTGTTTGTCTTTCCGAATATGCATCATCTGATGTGCCAGAGATGTTGTCTTAGTGATGACATACCACCAAGCTGGATCTACTTCAGCTCTACCTGGAGGGCTGTAAGACATCTGCTGTGTGGTCCTGGCTGTACGTGGTGCTAGGCTAGTCACTGGGCTCCAGGACATTGGATTCTGTGAGTGTATGATTGGTTGTGATCATGTTTTCCCCAAGCGTTGAGGGGCTGTTGTGTTTGCACAGATGCGGCTGGCTGTCAAGGCTGTCACCCAGACGTGACAGAGCTGGGAAAACCTCTCGCGTGACACTGATAGATGACTAGGGAAGAGTGGTGCGGCTCTCTCGCAGTGTGTGGCTCGTTGTATAGCCAGTGTGTGTGTGTGTATGGATGAGACTGTGCATCAGTGTGTGTGTGTGTGTATGGGTGAGACTGTGCATCAGTGTGTGTGTGTGTGTGTGTGTGTGTGTGTGTGTGTGTGTGTGTGTGTATGGGTGAGACTGTGCGTCAGTGTGTGTGTGTGTGTGTGTGTGTGTGTGTGTGTGTGTGTGTGTGTGTGTGTGTGTATGGGTGAGACTGTGCGTCAGTGTGTGTGTATGTGTGTGTATGGGTGAGACTGTGCGTCAGTGTGTGTGTGTGTGTATGGGTGAGACTGTGCGTCAGTGTGTGTGTGTGTGTATGGGTGAGACTGTGCGTCAGTGTGTGTGTGTGTGTGTGTGTGTGTGTGTGTGTATGGGTGAGACTGTGCATCAGTGTGTGTGTGTGTGTGTGTGTGTGTGTGTGTGTGTGTGTGTGTGTGTGTGTGTGTGTGTGTGTGTGTGTGTGTGTGTGTGTGTGTGTGTGTGTGTGTGTGTGTGTGTGTGTGTGTGGGTGAGACTGTGCATCAGTGTGTGTGTGTGTGTATGGGTGAGACTGTGCGTCAGTGTGTGTGTGTGTGTGTGTGTGTGTGTGTGTGTGTGTGTGTGTGTGTGTGTGTGTGTGTGTGTGTGTATGGGTGAGACTGTGCGTCAGTGTGTGTGTGTGTGTGTGTATGGGTGAGACTGTGCGTCAGTGTGTGTGTGTGTGTATGGGTGAGACTGTGCGTCAGTGTGTGTGTGTGTGTATGGGTGAGACTGTGCGTCAGTGTGTGTGTGTGTGTGTGTGTGTGTGTGTATGGGTGAGACTGTGCATCAGTGTGTGTGTGTGTGTGTGTGTGTGTGTGTGTGTGTGTGTGTGTGTGTGTGTGTGTGTGTGTGTGTGTGTGTGTGTGTGTGTGTGTGTGTGTGTGTGTGTGTGTGTGTGTGTGTATGGGTGAGACTGTGCATCAGTGTGTGTGTGTGTATGGGTGAGACTGTGCGTCAGTGTGTGTGTGTGTGTGTGTGTGTGTGTGTGTGTGTGTGTGTGTGTGTGTGTGTGTGTGTGTGTGTGTGTGTGTGTGTGTGTGTGTGTGTGTGTGTGTGTGTGTGTGTGTGTGTGTGTGTGTATGGGTGAGACTGTGCATCAGTGTGTGTGTGTGTATGGGTGAGACTGTGCGTCAGTGTGTGTGTGTGTGTGTATGGGTGAGACTGTGCGTCAGTGTGTGTGTGTGTGTGTGTATGGGTGAGACTGTGCATCAGTGTGTGTGTGTGTATGGGTGAGACTGTGCGTCAGTGTGTGTGTGTGTGTGTGTGTGTGTGTATGGGTGAGACTGTGCATCAGTGTGTGTGTGTGTATGGGTGAGACTGTGCATCAGTGTGTGTGTGTGTATGGGTGAGACTGTGCGTCAGTGGTGAGACTGTGCGTCAGCGTGTGAAACAGAGAACAAACTCAATCATTCTCCCAAAGTAGCAGTGTACCAAACTTAAACGGCTTACCCTGGTCAAAGCGGTCAGTCTATTAAAAGAGCTATTGGTGAATACAAAGGAGGATTTTCCTCTTGTTCATAAAGTAGATTCATATGCAACTCTTACAGATAGTTCACACGTCAGCTAGCTACAGAGCTAAGCCACAGCCACCAGCCAAAGGAACCAGCGCGGAGCACCACCACTGAGTTGAAGAAACCAAACCCTATAGCTGATCACGACATGGACACCAGACTTCACAGCAGACAGTCACTGACCAAAGCCTCGTCAGCAGAGCCACTCAACATGGACGACTATGGCTAACATGCAAGAGCTGCATCCAATAAGCACCCCAAGGGTTTGGGAGAGAAGAGCCTCCTGACAAACAAGGCAGCGAAGCCTTTCATGTGGTAGCCATTTAAAGCGTTCTAATGCTCGACGAGACAATGAGGGCTGGTGTGGGGAAATGGAACAATACATTTAACCACATGAATCACTAGGGCCCAGGATTACTTCTGCACATATTCGTACACACACTCTCTTGCACATGCACAAACACACGCACACACACACACACATACACACACACAAACAGAGAGAGAGAGAGCGAGAGAGAGAGACACATATACACAAGCATTGGTAACACACATTCTCTCACAAACATGCACACACGTTAAACTTCTGAGGATGGGTGACGTAAGTCCCAAGTACCAAAGTACCAAAGGATAGCTCAATTATACTCCCTCCACCCCCCACCCCAAATATACCCCTTCCCCCTTCTCCCTTCCCCGTTACCCCAGTAACAAAATGATAACCACAAAACTCAAAAGATGGTATCTGTAATCTACCCAGTGGGCACACACAGGTTGAATCAACGTTGTTTCCACGTCATTTCAATGTAATTACATTGAACCAACGTGTAATAGACATTGAGAATTGACATCTGTGCCCGGTGGGTATTGTATGGTTATTAGACTAATAATCTTTGTGTACACTCACCACTTTGTTAACTCTCTCTTTCTCCCTCTCCATTCAGGGAAGAGACAGATGTACGTAGCACAAGAGGTTGGTGGCACCTTAATTGGGGAGGACCGGTTTGCGGTAATGGCTTGTACGCCAATTAGTGAAATGGTATCAAGTACATAAAAAACATGGTTTCCATGTGTTTGGATGCCATTCCATTGACTCCATTCCTGCCATTATCATGAGCCGTCCTCCCCTCAGCAGCCTTGTGTGGTACGTAGTGACAGGCCATCCTTTCATCCATCAGCACAGTGTGTATCTCTCACTCTCTCTTTCCACTGCCCGCATCCCTCCATCCTCCCATTGCAGAGCCAAAACAATAACATCCAGGCAGGCCCAACTATGCGTCATCCCCGGGCCGAGTACACCCCCATCCTCCTGGAGCCAAGCTTCGGTTCATCTCCCCCAGACACAGTGAGCAGCGCTGGATCCTCACCAGACCAGTGGAGGCTAAAGGGATGTGCTCCTACACTACAGAGGCTCCACATGCAGTCACACCCACCAAGGCTCCTCTCTTCTCTGTTCTACAGCAACAGACTTGGATCTGATCCTTGATTGCCGGGTTAAGTGGGGTATCATTACTATCTCAAAGTCTGTATAAGGACTAGCGTTGCACAGCTACCGGTAATTTACCAACGTTTCTGGAATATTCAGGAATTTTGGTCATTAACAGAAAATCTATGTCAATCTATCATAACTTTGGTCATTTATACTTGAATAACTTTTAAAAAAGTTATTCATATATAGTATTCATTTGCTCTATCTGTGTCCATATTGTCCATGAGTTTCTAATATATAGACCATATGGTTCAAGAATAAATAGCCTAATTAATGAAAAAAGCATCTAATCAATAATGGCATTATTTTCAATTAACTCTGCAACTCTTCCAACTATTGACTGTGTTCACAACTGCCACCAGTTTGACGGCAAAACATTGACAACAAATACATATTGACATGGTGAAATAAATAAGTGTGTAAAAAGGATATTTCATGCTGAAACCCTCAAACGTCAATGGTTTACAATAAATTGATGGTTTGTAAATGTAGGATAACGTTTTACAGCTCTGTCATTATATATATTTTTATTTTAAAATAATATTATTTAATAATTTCAGTGTCACGATTTTTTTTTTTTTAGGGTTCCAAAAGGAGGATTTATTACTGGTGTCTGTAATAATCTCTGGCACTCTGTGTTGCCTTATCACCTGCAAAATATATGAATGTCAGAGTCTAAGTGATGTGACCGCCGAACGCCGCCCGAATGAGAGGCCCCAACTTCGGCGGTCACATCACTTAGACTCTGACATTCATATATTTTGCAGGTGATAAGGCAACACAGAGTGCCAGAGATTAATACAGACACCAGTAATAAATCCTCCTTTTGGAACCCTAAAAAGGACTGATATTTGTCATATAAATTTACATACGCACATGAAAATATATTATGCCCATCCAGACTGCTTCATATGCAAAAATATAAGCCATCTCTGTACATCGTAGCCACAATAATCTGTTGAGGAGAAGAAGGGCTTTGTTGCTTAAGGAATGGAAATAACATGGCGGTCAGTAAGTGAATGAAATGGTGCAGAAAAGTGGGACAAACTGATGCCAAATATTTGGTGGAGAAAGAAGAGAAAGTCGTCCTTCATTGGTCTCCGAGGACAACCCAAAGGACAGCTCCCTAGAGGACGGAGACATGAAGGGCCACAGCTGCCACCAGGGTGCAAATGGCATTGGAAGTGTTTGTCAGATGTACTTGTGTCACGGGAGCATCCTTATGATGGAGAATTTCATGCTTCTCAAACCAAAGATTCTCTTTCTTCTTCTTCTTCTTCTCCCCACTCAGCTCTCACATGGAGACACACACGTGCGTTTGGTTTGTATATATAAAAAACGCAATGCAAAATTAGGTCAGAAAAACGCTTGTTTGAACATCTATCCAGGGAGGCCTTGGGACTAGTGATTGCCTGCTATTGTTATTTGGCCCTTGTGACTTGAGTTACTCAGACCGCAACTCAAGTCAAATGACGTATGGCTTAGCTAGCTGCATCCCTTCGCTCCTTCTTTCTTTCCACTCACCCACGATTATGCCGTGCTCCTGGCGTTTGACGATGTCGAAGGAATTCTGGACATTGCCCTCCAGGATGTCGAACACGATGTCGGAGCTGATGTGGGGGGAGGAGTGCGCCAGCGACATGGTTCTCAGGAAAACTATCTCTGTTGGAAGAAGATAACAATTAGAGACAAAAGAGCTTTACAGGGCTTTAAACACTTATAATCAGGCTGGGATTGAAACGGCCAGGCTCGTGCCAATTTCTCCTCGGAGGAAGACAATAAAATGGGAGGCAGCTAAGCTCTGGGTTTATTGTGTGCAGAGAGGGTCTTGACAGGGATGATGGGTGTTCTGTGCTGTTGTTCAGTTGGAGGCCTGCAAGTCCTAAACACCCCGACGAGGAGCTTATGACAAACAACTAGGACTTAACTTCCCATCATGTTGAGGATGAGTGTGTCTGAAACATGCATCACATGTAGGACTAAGTTTGTCTCGGTTTGTATGGGTGTGATTACAGTGGTCAGTCAGTCAGATCCATCCTAAGTGACACTTAGACATTGGTTTTGGGCTAGCGGCTAGGCAATACTTAACGGTGTTACCAGTACACCAACCTTGTCCCCCAGGGTTTGAATGCACACAGCTCATATATATATGGAAAGTTAAGGAGGAAGTGTCTGATGCACGGATTACCACTACACTGTCAACAACACTCTTAAAGAGCCACTAATGTTGCCCATTAGAGAAACGAGATTTCAGTCTTGGAGGTGTATTTTCTGACCGATTCCGCATTTGGTTAATGATGTTTGTCCCCCATGAGACCCTGTAGACGAGGAAGCCCATTTCACTTTCTCAAAATCCCCAGAATTAATCTAAGAAATGTTAAGAAATCTGTAATAAATGTTTACGGTTTTGCTGAGGATGTTCTAGTTGTGCAATTTTACATCTAACTAAGGTGTTTGGTGTAGTATTTCTCCATTTTACATCTAACTAAGGTGTTTGGTGCAGTATTTATCCATTTTACATCTAACTAAGGTGTATGGTGCAGTATTTCTCAATTTTACATCTAACTAAGGTGTTTGGTGCAGTATTTCTCAATTTTACATCTAACTAAGGTATTTGGTACAATAACTGACTCTTAATGATGCCACATAGGTTGTTTTCAAAGGAATCAGGTGATTTTTAAAGGCAGTTGCTCTTTAAGCATTAGCTGATTTTGGGCAAGTAAGTAAGTAGCCTTGCAAGAGCCTTGGATTTGGGCTCATAGGAGCAGGAGCCTATCTCCTCATTATGTAGCGCGAGGCAGCTTGATGTATAAGCACACCCCCTGGACAGGAGGCTAGTCTATCACAGGCTTTTTTGGTCAAGAGGTTTTGGACAACAAGGTAATATAAAAAGGAATATACTTACAAGTATGTTTTCACATAACATGCTGTCGGTGAAAAAAAACATTGGATGTGAAAAAAAGTGTGCTGTAATCTAAATAAGTGCATGAGAGATCACCCCCTACCTTCAGGCCTGGTGAACTCCCTGAAGGTAGGCATGGAGATGACAGTGTGGGAGACGGAGTGTACAGGGTCCAGGACACAGCTGATGTCATTGGGCTGGCACGACTTCACACAGCGGACAGTGTCTGAGCGCTCGACCCTCGCCCTGCTGAGAGAGGACGCACACACACACACACACAACCTCTGACCTTTAGGGAGAGATTATAAAAAGCCTAAGGCACAAACCGCCTTCAGTTCCTCCCCTGAAGCTCAAATGACAGGGCATCCTATTCCAAGGGAGAAGTGCACTGCACAATCAAGAACTCAGCAGACCCTGTGAAACAACCGCTACACAAACACGATCTGTCCAACTACAGCGGGGATGCTGGAAGAAGTATTCTACATCAAAAACATCGGTACTGTATGTGGCTAGCAAGAATGATAAAACAACGACAGCCAAAGATCACACAGTAGCCAGAGCGTAGCTGGCTAGTGGAGGCTCTGGTAGCCATTGATGGTTTGGTTTCTGATGCACTGGTTGTGTTGTGTGGGGAGAAGAGAAGTGAAATATGAAATACTATGAGGAGATGGGAGAATGATGCATGAGTTGCTCGCAGCAAAATGTTTGGATTTGTTGAGCGTGTCCCCGGCTTCATATCAGATAATCTCTTGAGGAGAATTTATGGGACGAGGGGGGTTCTAGAATTCTCCTAAATTGTGAAGAACATGACTAGACAACTCCCCAAGCGCTCCGAGCTGCTCTCATCCCATTATTTAAGACTCTGTTTATTTCACAATCTAATCAGTGGCAGCTTAGGGTGAGGGGAGACCTCGCTGAAACAAATGCCACCCACCCACATGCCTACAGCAACAGGGCTGCTACGCTGCCAGGAACCTGTCCTGGAATCTGAGAGGAACTGCTTCTCAGCAAGCTTTCACCCACAAGCCCCAGGGACAGAGACCTCTATTTAAATCATCAATGCCCTGCGGAGGTCCTGGTTACGAAACATATCAAGACAAATTCTACAACTCAACGTCAGCTATAATCTCCTCTGCTTCTTCATGAGCCTATTCTAAACAGACAAGATACCATACCTGCAGCTTATACAGTTGATAATGTCTGGTGTGGATGGGCTTCAAATGGAAGGTTATACAAGGTAATGCCAACAGACAAGTAGCTGGCCAGTGCATACATGATTTGGCTCTGGTTCCCAAGAGTACCATGTATAGGGTCCAGTGAACGTCCACCACTGCTCCAGTGTAATGTATAATATAGCTACATCATGCCTCTCTGTCTCTCCTCGTGGGGCCTATAGGCTGCAGCTCAACCCCAGGCCAGAACCCCAGGCCAGAACCCGGCTCGGGTTGCACAGCTCCTTTCATGGAGAGAGGGGAAAAGCCCCTGACAAAAAGTCAGGGGCTTGTAATTAGCAATTAACGCCAGGGTACAAGTTTTGCTTTGGTTCAGGCCAAAGCCGCAAATGTTCTTCTAGTTTATAATACCTCAGCCTGCAGCAGCAGCAGCAAGAGGAGAGAGCAGGCCCTGGAGGATGGGGTGAACGCTCTGCTCCGCTAGGCCACAAAGTGAATTTACAAGATTATAAAGACCCAGGGTGAACTGGTCCTCACACAGAGCAGGGTACATCAAAGACTAGACAGCAAGTAGAGAGAAGGGCTAATTATGCCCTTTGTGTGTGTGTGGGGGGGGGGGGGGGGGGGGGGACAGGTGGCCCAATTCCCCTGTCCTCTCATCTCTCTCTTCACCTCACGTGGCCCAGAGAGACCCAGCCCTACAGAAAAAAACAATACTTCAAGACCAGAAAGAAAAACAGACTGTTGGATGGAATGGAAGTCCTCTGGTCAAGCGCTGCAAAGTCCTTTTATTTTTGGGGTAATTATTATTTATAGTCAGTAGATTGATAACGCCCCAACACAAACACTGCAGGGCATCATTCATTCTCCGAGCGGTGATGTTGCTCCGCCACAAATTGTTCAGACCACCGGCCAGAACCCAGATCCCCATAACTCACTGTCAGAGTAGAGAAAAAACCGAATTGTGCTTTACAGATGTATGATCTTCATTTGAGCCAGTTTGCTACAAAAGGAAACTAATCTTGCAGCAACAGGAAATGTGAATTATTTTGTGGATAATAATTAATGGTCATTTTTGAAGGGGTTAATACATTTTTCACAAGGAAAAATAAAGTCTGAAATCTCAAAGTGGAAATTACAAACCTCAGAAGCCTTTTTAAACCTAAAATACACTACAGGTTTAACATTTCCTGAGTTACGAGAAAAATTCTCCTGCAACAGGGTGATCAAATGAAGATACTATATCTGTAGCTGTGCACAGACCACCATGTTTTATTTTATGGATGTCCCGACTAGACAGGTGCATCCTTACTGCCCTGACAGGTCGGGAGGAACCTGGGACCCATGGTTGAATTTACAGTTATTGTAAGCCGCAGCCCAGGCAGGCTCTGACTGGTGGCCTAACATCAGGTTTCCGCTATTTATACTCTATCTCTGTGCCTTGCATATTTCCTACTCTTCCACAACTGCATACTATACTGCCTGTCACTTACTCTGGCTTGCCTTTGAGTCACTGTCTGCTTGATTTTACACCCGCAGTATGCAGTGGAATATGTGCATTTCACATTACTCCTAAAATATCAAGTAGGCTAGGTCAGGATGTGAGACCACATTAGAAGGATGTGGATCCACCAATTAACTGCTTCCACCAAATCAACTATGACTTGACAGTGCTAATATGCTGTTTAAAATGCTATTTAATATGCTATTTAAAACACTGATACTCACCTACTGGAATATCATAGTTCTATTCAAGAGATGTACCTATGCCACTGAAAATATGTTTTCACAAACCACATAAACTTACCCCACACATGAAGTGCATACATGCTTTACAGGTCATAGTTCCCCCAGCTATGTAATATTCAAATAAAAAATGAGCTCTCTGGTGCTGTCCACAAAACATATGTTAAAAAATGATATCCGGATTGAACGTCTATTGTGTCTATTCCAATTTTAATAGAAAACGTTTCATTAAACAAATCAACCATAAGATACTGTAGGACTCCAGACTACACCATCACATCCCCAGGCCACTACCTCAATACCCTGCCCTAGAGTGCCACCTAGCTGCTATTCAAACGCCGTACCTCCAAGTGAGTACATTACATTTGGCCTATTTTGTGGGGCTATACTTAGCTACAGTAATCACAAAAACTACAATAAGACCAAAAACAAGGAGACAAATGACAGAAAATGCTGCTTCTGGTCTATGTCAACAGTGTTTGTGGTTGCTTATCATGGCAGTGTTTGCTCTTTTTTGGCTGTTATTGTTGTTGCCGTATTCTTGTTGCTATATGCTACTACCCTCTACTCAGGGATAGCGTTATATGGTAGGATGGGCTGCTCCTGGACAACAAACACCAGGACTTTGGCTAGGTAGGTGCTGGTGGTGCCGTAACGCAGCAGTCTCATCTCCAGAGATAGCTCAAAGTCCTGCGGCTCCGTGATGGGCCGCGTCACAGCCATCTCGCCACCAGAGGGCACTCTCTGCATGCTGAAGAAGTCGCCCTTGTTGCCGCCGACGATGGCAATCTGGACATGGTCTCCGGGCACGGTGTTGGACGGGCCCATGCGGAAGACGTTGGTGGGCACGGGGATGTTGGTGGGGAAGGTGAGGTGGTAGTAGGTTATTCTCAGAGGCGAGGCCAGGCACTCGCTAGTCTGATTGCAAAGCAAGCGTTCACAACGACTGTAAGGAGAGACAGGGGCCAGAGACAGGACAGGACAAGACAAAGACGGACAGATAGAACAAACAGAGAACAAAAGAGAGGTATAAGTTTGATTTGCCGTGCATGGCATGCTGCTAGCTGGGTGGGGCTAGGTGGGTAGGGACAAAGTCAGCCTCATGTGTTTCTTTGGACCAGCATGTGTAGGGTCATGCAAGAACATCTCAAGGAAAGGATTACATTTCGTCAATCGACTGCCTTCACAGAACATGCTTTGACTGAACCCTAAAACTGAAGTCATTAAGAGTCAACATTGGACATGCACAGCTTCAATAGAGAGGTAGGGGTTGGAGTTGGGGTTGTGTATACACTGTAGAGCAGGGGCCATAAAATAATTTGTGCCTGATCCACACTTTAAGACCGACCTGACCATACTGTGCTGGCTGGGATATTTTTCCTTTCACATTGCGGAGCCAGGCCAGCCCAGTAATGCTCGGCTTGACTGCACTCTGTTTGGCTCAGTAGTGTGAAAAGAGTTGTTCTCCTGATTAACAAGGAGTTACATAAAGTCATCCGCCTTGGTCAATGACAACTTACCTGAGAACTCCATACCTGGTGACCTTGGGATACTGTGAACTAAAAACAGGTATACTGTATAGCCTCAGTACTTGAGAGAGAGTCCTCAGGTAGGTAGGTAGGTAGGTAGGTAGGTAGGTAGGTAGGTAGGTAGGTAGGTAGGTACTCACTTCTCTCCTGCTCTGCGATAGTTTGGCGGACACTCAAAGGACAAGCATCTGAATCCACCCTGTACATTGAAGCAGCTCTCTGTCTCAGAGCAGGTGTGTGTCCCTGTCACACACTCATCAACATCTGGACAAGAAGAGAAATGAATCAATTCAGAACCACAAACATTGTAATATATATTTAATCCTATATATTAAACATGAAACCTAGGTTCAAACCTCGGTCCACAGTGTGTCACGAGACCGCTGAGCTAAAGTCTATAGGCATTAGCTCGGGGAGATAATGCAAGTCTTCAGGTATCAGGCAAGGTTACTCATTACGGAAGTTTGGTTCACAGAATCATCACTGTTACATTTTATTCACTCCCGCAGACGCTCTTATCCAGAGCAACTTACAGGAGCAATTAGGGTTATGTTGCTTGCTCAAGGGTACATAGGGTACATCGACATATTTTTCACCTCAGGGATTCAAACCAGCAACCTTTCAGTTACTGTCCCAATGCTCTTAACCGCTAATCTACCTGCCATCTTTACTGGTATTTGTCTTCTGATCTGAAGAATGATCATAACCCCCATGCTGAGGACCCCTACATCCCCATAAGGAGCGAGGACTTACCCTGGCAGCTGCGTCCATTGGGGGCCAGAGTATAGCCGGTGGCGGGGCAGTTGCAGTGGAAGCTCCCGGGGGTGTTGTGGCAGCGGTAGGAGCAGATGTGACCCCCGGTGGGCAAGGCACACTCATCAATGTCTGGAGACAAGGTCAAAGATCAGAGGTCAAACAATAGAGGATGTAAAGGGTACAGGAAGTCGAATCAAATAATACCTGTGTAATGGGGTTCCTGATTAGGCTATGGCTCATTAGATGTGTTTTAGCCTCTCCTACCTTCACAGTTGATGCCATCCCTGTCACTGAGCTGGTAGCCACGGCGACAGTAGCACTGGTAGGAGCCGTACACGTTGGCACACTCTTGACTGCAAGGGCTGCTCTCACATTCGTTTAGATCTACACACAACAATGTAACTCAGTTAGATAAAACTAGTCATCTATAGACAGGAGAGAGACAGAGAAAGAGAGAGAGAGAGCGAGAGAGAGAGAGTGAGAGAGAGAGACAAAGAGAGAGAGACAGAGAGAGAGAGATAGAATACATCTATAAAACACATGACCACAAACTTCAGTAAGGCAAAACAAGAGATGGCCAATGAGAGAAGCTCAGATTTAAACAACTCTTAACATTGGAAGGCTGCCTTACCATCACAGTTCCTGCCGTCGCTGGCCAGCTTGAAGCCTTGGGTGCAGCTGCACTTATAGGACCCTACGGCATTCTCACACTTGTGGGCACAGAGGCGCCCAGGGTAGTGCCTGCACTCATTGATATCTAAGACACAGAAGAAAATGACACTAAGTTGAATATCTACAGTAGGGTTCCCCAACTGGCAGTTAATTTTTTAAATATTTTTTTAACCCTTTGTCATAAGACCTACATAACGCTGTGATTACGATGACATACCAGATGTCATAAACAGTCACGACTGTTGGTGTCCTGCTTATGTCAACTAACACGACACTGTCCTGTAACTACAAGGTAACTACAAGGAGTAGGAAGTCAGTGTGTACCTTCGCAGACGCGGCTGATGCTGTTGAAGATGAAGCCAACCTTACACTCACAACGGAACGATCCTACCAGGTTGATACAGCCGTGGCCTGCACACGCTCCATCAGGACCTTTACACTCATCAATATCTACACCAGGGCAGAGAGAGAGATCACAAGATATTACAGGATCGGTGTGCAGAGGGATAGCGAGGCCACGAGAAATACATGGAAATGTAGGCTACAGTGTCAGGTTCCTAATGCTAATCAAAGGAGGTGAATGTGGTAGAGAAGCACGTCTATCTGTGCTGCGGTGGTTCCAGGGGATGTTGAGGCTGTCTACTAAAGCCCAGGACAGTGACCTTGTGGGGGCCTTATGCCAAAGACTGGCGCGATGAGGCCTCAGTACGTAAGTGAAGCAGCCGTACGTACCCACGCAGCGGTTGCCGTTGTCGTTTAGGTGGTATCCCCGGCCACAGTTGACAGAGTTCCTCTGGCAGGTGAAGGAGCCCACCGTGTTCATACACGACTGACCAGGGTGGCAAGGCCCAGTCTGGGCCAGACACTCATTGATGTCTGGGGTAGAGGTCAGAGGTTATACATATGTCATGTACAGTTGAAGTCGGAAGTTTACATACACCTTAGCCAAATACCTTTAAACTCAGTTTTTCACAATTCCTGACATTTAATCCTAGTAAAAAATCCCTGTCTTAGGTCAGTTAGGATCACCACTTTACTTTAAGAATGTGAAATGTCAGAATAATAGTAGAGAGAATTGATTGATTTCAGCTTTTATTTATTTCATCACATTTTACATACACTCACAAGTTTACATACACTCAATTAGTATTTGGTAGCATTGCCTTTAAATTGATTAACTTGGGTCAAACGTATTGGATAGCCTTCCACAAGCTTCCTCCTGACAGAGCTGGTGTAACTGAGTCAGGTTTATAGGCCTCCTTGCTCACACACGCTTTTTCAGTTCTGCCCACAAATTTTCTATAGGATTGAGATCAGGGCTTTGTGATGGCCACTCCAATACCTTGACTTTGTTGTCCTTAAGCCATTTTGCCACAACTTTGGAAGTATGAATGGGGTCATTGTCCATTTGGAAGACCCAATTGCGACCAAGCTTTAACTTCCTGACTGATGTCTTGAGATGTTGCTTCAATATATCCACATAATTTTCCATCCTCATGATGCCAACTATTTTGTGAAGTGCACCAGTCCCTCTTGCAGCAAAGCACCTCCACAACATGATGCTGCCACCCCCGTGCTTCACGGGTGGGATGGTGTTCTTTGGCTTGCAAGTCTCCCCCTTTTTCCTCCAAACATAACGATGGTCATTATGGCCAAACAGTTCTATTTTTGTTTCATCAGACCGGAGGACATTTCTCCAAAAAGTACGATCTTTGTCCCAATGTGCAGTTGCAAACCGTAGTCTGGCTTTTTATGGCTGTTTTGGAACAGTGGCTTCTTCCTTGCTGAGCGTCCTCTCAGGTTATGTCGATATAGGACTCGTTTTACTGTTGATATAGATACTTTTCTACCTGTTTCCTCCAGTATCTTTACAAGGTCCTTTGCTGTTGTTCTGGGATTGAGTTGCACTTTTCGCACCAAAGTACGTTCATCTCTAGGAGGCACAACACGTCTCCCTCCTGAGCGGTATGACGGCTGCGTGGTCCCATGGTGTTTATACTTGCATACTATTGTTTGTACAGATGAACGTGGTACCTTCACGCGTTTGGAAATTGCTCCCAAGGACGAACCAGACTTGTGGTGGTCTACAATTTTTTCTGAGGCTGATATCTTTATATTTTCCCATGATCTCAAGCAAAGAGGCACTGAGTTTGAAGGTAGGCCTTGAAATACATCCACAGGTACACCTCCAATTGACTGAAATTATGTCAATTAGCCTATCAGAAGCTTCTAAAGCCATGACATCATTTTCTGGAATTTTCCAAGCTGTTCAAAGGCACAGTCAAATTAGTGTATGTAAACTTCTGACTCACTGGAATTGTGATTCAGTGAATTATAAGTGAAATAATCTGTCTGTAAACAATTGTTGAAAAATTACTTGTGTCATGCACAAAGTAGATTTCCTAATCGACTTGCCAAAACTATAGTTTGTTAACAAGAAATTTGTGGAGTGGTTGAAAACGAGTTTTAATGACCCCAACCTAAGTGTATGTAAACTTCCGACTTCAACTGTATGTATGTATGTCGGAGGGCCATGTGGACTGTACTTTGAAGTTACTGTGTTTGGGGGTATATGTGGGATGGATGGGGTGATGTGCTGTCCTGGCGATGTGTTGCCATGGTAACCGGGTTCTGATGCTCACCGATGCAGCTGCCCAGGGCATCCTGGATGTATCCATCGCCACACTGGTTCTTGGGCCGACAGCGGAATGACCCCTGAGTGTTCTGACACATAAAGTCTGGGGCGCAGTTGTGGGTGCCCGACTCACACTCGTCAATGTCTGGGGGAAGAAGACATGTTGTACGAAAGCATCAGCAGACTTACATGATATTAAAATGTATGTGATTCAAATGTATTCTTATAAATACTCAACAATAGCTTCATTGTCAAAGTCAGACGTACTGTCAATCCGATAGATAGATAAGTAGATGATTAATGGACGGATGGACGACAGATAGATAAATTCTGTATACAGTTTATCATGGATGTATGAATCATACATATTGATCTTTACATATTCCCTCTCCCCTGTAGGAGGCGTTGTGTTGCGACCTCTGACCTTTGCAGTTGTTGCTGTCGGTAAGCTCGTAACCGGTACCACAGCTGACCTCTCTTTGGCAACGAAATGACCCCAGCGTGTTGATGCAGCGCTCGCCTCCTCGGCAGTTACTGGCACCCAGCAGGCACTCGTTTATATCTGAGAGAGAGAGGCAGAGAGGAAGAGGAAGAGGATAATATGGAAGGCGTATCTAAGAAGTAAGATATCCAAGTCTTGTGGAGATACTAGATGGATAGGGATTTATTCCACCTCATTTACTATTCAACAAGATATGGCTGCTGCCTCCTGTCCACTCACCTTCACAGTTCTTCCCATCTGGTTTGAGTTTGTAGCCTTTGAAGCAGGTACAGGTGCCGTTGCCCACACATTCCTGTGCACACTTCGCTAATCCTGTTGAGAACAGAAAATGTGCACATTAAAGTAAAAAAAATGATTTCTGTTAGAGTACCTATGTTTCTGACTTTCTCTGTGAGGACAGTCGGCTAATAACATGTCACAGTAATGTGTGGAGGGGAAGCTAGTACCATTGCTGCACTCATTCAGTAAGGGATTATCCTTGCCAGTGAGGGCCTCGTTGTCTTTGTCAGGAACTGTGGGGGATAAGAAATAAAATATTGACCAGTACAGGCAAAAAACTGTTTGCAAACAAAGAGTGTTGAAACTATTCATCATGACAATGAGGTCTTTACTAAAACTACAGTAAGAGCCAAGGCTCCTAATGGCCACCAGAGGGCAGGGTAGCACTAGATGAAAAATAGTTCATATATCCTCTCTACTCCATCTTTCCCCTCCTCCCTCCTCCCTGCCCTCTCTATTACAACACCTCCCATTCCTCCCTCTCTCCACCCTCTCCTCTACCTCCACCCTCTCCCCTCTCTCCACCCTTTCCTCTCCCTCCACCCTCCTCTCCTTCTACCCTCCTCTCTTACCCAGAGTGTTGGTCTTCACACCGTCATCACAGCAGGCCCGGGACACCAGGCCACACTGGTAGCCCAGAGACAGGCTGTGGTCACAGGGCAGACCCTTCTCCTGAGCAGCCCGGCCCAGCAGACAACAGTCACAGCACATCTGGAGGGGTCAGACCATAGACATGATTACTCAATGTGTTAATATGCATCATTTGGCCAGACGGACATACAGAGGGAAATTACACCACCACTTCACAACTTCACCAATCACCATCGTCTGAAAGGGAACTGTCTGGGCTTGACTCGGGGGAGGGTTTCCACCAGTTACCACAGCCACAAAGTCAAAATTGGCTATATCGTAAAAATTCATGAAGTCAAAACATAGCTTTTTGGTCTTAATTTAAGTTTAGGTTAGGCATAAGGTTAGCAGTGTGGTTGTGGTTAGGGTTAGGTTTAAAATCACAAATAGGCAGGGTTTATGACTTTGTGGCTGTGGTAACTAGTGACGACCGAGGAGTCTAGTCTGAGTGTGTCTGTATCTTCTGTGTGTGCATGTCTTGAGGATGTCATAATGTGGGTATTTGGGTGGTGGGGTTGTAGTCTGGTAGTGTACTGAGAGATTTTAGATAGAGCTAGAAAATGAGCCTGCTATGGTTTATCCCCCATTCTAAACTCATCCTGTACCTCTTTTCTCCCATTCATAAAATGCAGCACACCTTAATGCAATCAGCCAACACCTGCATTTCAGGGAGGTGGAGGTTCAAGTTAAGACATGTTGCTGGCTGCACTAACAACCATCTCATTCTTCTGGGCAAATGTACTGTGGATCCCTTGGCAAAGCTCTGCAAGGGTCTTGACTGACGCCTTGATGTGCTGTAGTATGTTGTAGTGATATGGTGGTGTAGGATCCTGAGGAAGAAGACAGCCGGGTGTAGAGCGCCTATCTTGGCAGAGAGCCTGTAGTAGGCAGTATCTTATGTGAATGTATAATCTACCTGACAGCAACAAGCTCCATTCCTCATTTCTCCCCAGAGTGACATGTTTCATCCTGCTCAACAGGATCGCACACACACACACACACACACACACACACACACACACACACACACACACACACACACACACACACACACACACACACACACACACACACACACACACACACACACACACACACACACACACACACACACACACACACACACACACACAATCACATTCACTCCTGCAGAAATTGGACGTTGGTGCTCAACATAAGGTTTTTGAAGCAGACAATGAATTCTTCTCTGACATATACACATTTTATACACACACACACACTCTCTCTCACACATACTCTCTCACAGACACACACACCTTTGCGGTCTTGGTCTCGCAGGTGCTTCCAGGAAACTGAGTGTCACAGCCCCCCTGGTCTTTGGCCATGTTGATGCCGTTGGTGCAGATGGTGTCCTCCAGTACCGTCGCGCAGCACTGCTCCTGTACTATCCTGTCAGACAAGAACAGGAAAGAAACAGGGAACACAGTTTATTCTTAACTCCATCACTGGGCTCCTTAGTGGAATGGAGCGCTGTCTCAAAGTGCTTCCTGTTAAGAAGAGCCCTGGGCATGCCTAATAGGGATCTATTCATAGTCCTGCCTGCTGCAGCTGCTGTACGTGGTTGAGTGATAAAGGAAGACCCTGTGTGAGCTCAAGGTGGATAAAAAGTTGTCTATGTATAAAATCTTCAATTTAACAGTTGGGTAAATGCACCACTGCCTTCATTTGGCTTACCACACACCCACTGTTATGGGTACAGTGAAGCCAACTTAAGAATCGATTATTTACCTTGACTATTTTAACCCACCCACCTCCCCATTGGATGTTCCTCCCCTGATTGACGCAGAGGGGTGCAGAGCTGCACACTTCCTGGATAAGGTTTGAACATTTTTACTTTCCCAAAATTCCCAGGTTTTCCAGAAATCCTGGTTGGATTTTGAATCCCTATTTGCTGGACAACATTACTGGAATTACATTCCTCTGGGGGAAGGCCAGGCTGAGTCTGGAGTGGAACCAGCCTATCTAGGATGCCTGAGCACTTCCAGACAGTTGGAGGACCAGTGATATCCACCTCTCTGACCAGTCTGTCCAGTTGGAGAGGCTTGATTAGCCGTTTTACAGTAAAACCAGAAATGGTTGTCGTACTGTAGACAAAAAGCTGCTGTAAATAATCAGATCTGAAATGAGATTGAGTGCAGGCAGCACACCTCTTTACTGTAGACAAGCTTTATCAGACCATCAACAGTCTGGGGTTGCTGTGCTTTGCCTCCAATGGTCTGCTCCTCTGAGGTACTTTAATAAGTTAAGGGCTGTTTGTGTTTGTCTGTCTCTCTGTCTGGTCTGTTTATGGTCTGTCTGGTCTGTCTCTGGTCTGTCTGGTCTGTCTCTCTGTCTGGTCTGACTCTGATCTCTCTCTCTGTCTGTTCTGTCTGTCTGTCTTTCTGTCTGGTTGTCTCTGGTCTGTCTGGTCTGTCTCTGGTCTGTCTTTCTGTCTGTCTGATCCGTCTGTCTGTTTATCCAGTCTGTCTCTGTTCTGTCTGGTTTCTCTGGTCTATCTGTCTGGTCTGTCTGTCTGGTCTGTCTCTGGTCTGTCTGTCTGTCTTTCTGTCTGGTCTCTGGTCTGTCTGTCTGTCTGTCTGTCTCTGGTCTGTCTGTCTGTCTGTCTGTCTGTCTGGTCTGTCTGGTCTGTCTGGTCTGGTCTGTCTGTCTGTCTGTCTGTCTGGTCTCTGGTCTGTCTGTCTGTCTGTCTGTCTGTCTGTCTGTCTGTCTGTCTCTGGTCTGTCTGTCTTTCTGTTTGTCTGTCTGGTCTGTCTGGTCTGGTCTGTCGGTCTGGTCTGGTCTGGTCTGGTCTGGTCTGGTCTGGTCTGTCTGTCTGTCTGTCTGTCTGTCTGTCTGATCCGTCTGTCTGTCTGTCTGTCTGTCTGTCTGTCTCTGGTCTGTCTGTCTTTCTGTTTGTCTTTGGTCTGTCTGTCTGTCTGTCTGTCTGTCTGTCTGTCTGTCTTATCTGTCTGGTCTGTCTTTCTGTTAAGGAGGGAGTTAAATCCATTGTCTGTTTTACGAGTTTGAGTGTATATACAGTACTGTACAGCACTTAGATCCCCTCTCCACTCCACTCCTGTAACTGGCTCCAAAAAGCCTCTGTCTTTATCAACCCTCTTACCAGAAATGATCTCTTTTTCCTTATAAACTACAACCACACTCACGCCGCCTCCACAGGACCTTTTAAGGGCACAACCGGGCTCCTGTTTTTCTTTTCTCTTCTTCTCTTTTTTCAGTGTCTGAAATAATCCCTCTGATTTCCTGTTCTTCCCCCTCTCCAGTCCTCTCTTTGAGTATAGTTTCACCTCAGTGGTATTTCCTGGATTTGGCAATACCCCTCTCTCTAAACCCTAAACCCAACCCCCCACTCAACCAAAAACCCTCACCCTTCCCCCCTCACTCAATAATTTGAACAAATTCTCTATCACTTGGGTAGCCAATGTAAATACATGTGCCACCAGAGAGCAGATTGAGCAACAGATCTCCTCCTTATTGGCCTTGAACCTGTGGCAACACACCTTCTAATATTACTACCAGAGCTGTTATTACTGTCATTATTACTAGTGTAATGTACCCTGATCTCACATCAAGTCAATAATGTGGCTGGGGATTTATGACCGGGGGTAAGGTAAAGTCATCTCACATTATGGCCTACCACAATACATATTGCCCTATAGTCTATCTTTACAGCATTAAATTAACCCATGGGACTAATACTGAGGTAAGCACTTCCCACTATGGGCACAGAGGTAAGACCATAGAAATACAATCCATGTTCTATCTATTGTAATCATTACATTTCTATGGATAAGAGAGCCCAGAAGGTACAGTAGTGGGGCCCCAATCACCTGCATGTGGTGGACTCGGAGATGAGAGGGAGGGCTGTGCAGTCCTGGTTATCAACGCCCCGGTCCCGACCATCCTTACAGCACTCCTCTATTGACATCTGTTTTCCACCTGTGGTTGGACAAAACCACAAACAAACAGTGGGTTATAGGCTTATGTTGTATGCTGTGACTGGCCCTAGTGAAGAGTGAAGTAGGCAGGTAGCCGAGCATTGGGCCAGTAACTGAAAGGTTGCTGGTTTGAATCCCCGAGCAGACTTGGTGAAAAATCTGTCAATGTGCTCTTGAGCAAGGCACTTAACCCTAATTGCTCATGTAAGTTCTTCTGGACAAGAGTGTCTGTTAAAATGTAATGTAACAGATTGTGGGAAATCTAGAGACCCCAAATGGGGTGTGACTGTAGCTGTTCTATTTATAGGCTTTTAGCCTGCTGAGAGCTAACGTTAGACTTCAGGGCCCAGGCAAGGTAACTCATAACGCACAGAACCACCTTCCATGTTACATAAGGTAACAGTCAATCTAAGGGATAAGAAACTCTCTAACATTACTTAGAACTACACTGATAGAGCAGAATACATGGAGGTTTCAAGTCCTGTTTAGCATACAATGGAGTCTATTCTCTTGCATGAACAATACAACATTATTTAGAATGATTATGCAAAGCATGTTTACCAAATGTGCAAAACTCTTAGCCAAACAAAAATATATTGTTTTACCCAATGCCACTCACACTCCAACTATTAACAATGTGTCTTCCAAGTGATTGAAAATGAAATTCAGAGCTGTTATAGGAATGTTTTTAAATGCCCATAAGCATTTTGCCAGCGATACTGAATGATGGATATGTTGTGTAGAAATAAGAGAGGCTTTACGACTGGAGCTGCACCAACTCTGTGGTGCTCCGTCTGATTTTTTCATGTGGATTAAAGAGCTCGGAATGCCTCAACTCTGTAAACAATTCAGCCATCGCAATCAGATCAAATACATTCATTTCCTTGTGGTTACTGTGATTTGCCAAACGTGAAAGAACTCTGGCAGGTTGGCTGGTCCTTTCTTGCCTCAGGCATAAACAAAGCTCTGCCTGCCAAATTGGTACTATCGATATAAATCCTCCAGAAGAACACTCAAAGTAAAGTCATCTTAGTTCATCCAATAAACCTGCTGTTGATTCGTGGCCTAGTCAGAGACTAGAGGAATAATAGTGAATACAACAACTGAAAATAATAACAGACATCGTAGAGGATCATAGGCATGTCTAACTTCAAATTCTATCTTGGCAGACGAGTCAACAAAATAGGATCAGAAGTTTCAACTAAGGGAGGATGTGTCACCTTTAATTTATAGATCCATAAAAAAGTAATAAAATAACAAATTAGAGTTCCAATTATTTCTGCCAGAGGAGCTAGGGAACTTGTTTTATATCTTTGAATATTGGAAGTACAGATAGGGGCCAAAGGTGTGAATAAATTAACTTAATGTAAAAAGAATATGGTCATTTATGCAAAGGAAATCACATAACTGTCAACAGTGACCTTGAGAGATACAGATACGAAAGTTAATTTGGGCAGATTCATAAAAAGTAGTTAAATTATGTAGCAACCATGCAGATAACTTATGCTGAAAATCAAGAGTAAAGTGTGTCATCAAACAAATACAGACTAGGTAGTCAAGATGGATTACCATGCCAACAAACACAATTTTGATGACTCATTGAACGAGCCTGTTGTGACCAGCTAGACTAACAACTGCAGCAGTCGAGCTCCTCGTCCCACCATGTCCTAACTGAGCCATAACCCACTGGTCACAGACGTCAGTCCAACGTTTTGATTTACATTCACTACGGTGAATTCAACATGAAATCAAATCAAAATGTCACCATGTCATTGGATTTAGGTTCAAAGTTGGGTGAAAAAAAGTCAAAATTCCCTTATGTTGATGACTTTTTTCAAATCGAATCAGTTTTCCCACGTTGATTCAATGTCATCACAGAATTTTGGGGTTGAAATTTCGTGAAATCAACGTTGATTCAAACAGTTCTTGTCCGGTAGGAAAGCTTTTAGTAAAATACTTCACATGGGCCTCTGACTAGAGGAGTGCCACTCTTTTCAACAGTGATAAAGTCGATCTCAGCTTTCATCTGAGGGCTGAAACCAACACCAGGATGCTCTTGGAGAGTGACAAAAGTGTTGCATGGAGAGAGAACTTAGTTACGCATATAAAAGTGAAGAAAATACATTAGCTGGAAGAGCGGGGAATAGTAGGAATGGTCAAAACCTCCTGTGGTGAACAATTCTCCCTGCTCGGCTGCCCCACAGGCCAGTTTTGGCCTGTCTGGCCTTTTTTCTTTTTCTTGACCATTACCACTGGCATTAACTGACGTCTCCTTGCCAAAATACCCTGGAAGCTGGAACCCTCACTATGTCTTTAGAAAGAGCAGACAAACCCCCATAATGCATCTCACCAGCTCACACAAAGCTCCATGAGGTTTCCTTCCCAGCTCAGAAGAGGCATAGCATGAGAATGTCATAGAATCTCAGTTTCATCTGATTGTCACATGACTCTCGCGTCCTGCAGTTCTGGTGTATTCTCCCTCCACTCTATACTGATAACTAATCCTAACCCACAGTGCATGACAGGACCATTCCATAGCCACCACAGTCCGCAGCCTGCCCCCTTTCCCAACTAATTGAATGAGCAGAGCGTCTTAAATCTACCCTCTATTATTGTATGAAACGAGGTAAACCCAGCGGTTGCAGAGGAGATCTAGCAGTCTACCCGCTTGCCTGTTCGTATGATGCATTGTCTGTCTGCATAAAAGGCTGATTTCCATCTTGGAATGTGGTGCTGGTGGTGAGGGCTGTCATGCCTCCTGTCTGGGTCTGGGCAGAGAGAGAGAGCGCACGTCTAGACTCCTCATGTAAATGCTGCTTAATGAGCTCAGTGGAGCCCCAGTCCCTCAGCCCACAACAATGGCCCATCAGACAGAGCCAGACATTGCAGCAGAACAGTCCACTTCCATGGGCCACATCCTTTAACTAACACACTTTAGTCAGTTTACCTAATGGCATCGTAGTTACACAAATGACCTTATAAGTGCTGAGAACCTGTCACACACATTTCACTCAACCTAATATGTATTTGGCTGATGGTTGAGTCTATGATGGTTGAGCTGATACAAACATGTCTGAATGAGTGATTCATGTACATGGATGTTCCATAACCTGGTCGTATGGGGCCATCTTCAGATCTTCAGTCAGTCCACTCTGACCCCATACCATGACTCTCTCCCGTGGAGCATGGAAGCTGAGAAGAGGAGCTAGGGGTGCTGATAGGTGTTGGGGGAGGGTATACCCCCTGTACAACATGCCCAATGACATTGGATTCAATGGAGATGGGGTGATGTCAACTTCTTTCCCAGGCACACCACTGTCAGGAGCCCGGCAGGCTGTGAAAGTGGCCCCATGAGTGGAATTGGCCCCATGTGTGTCCAGTGGACCCTAATCTAGGGTATATGGGTTGTCCCAAGCTTCTGTGACCCATGTAGGGGCCCTTAAAGGTCTAAATCAGAGCTCCTCCCCCCAGACCAGCAAATGCTCACTGGGGTACTGCTTAAGTGCCTCCAGACTCATTTGACACACCGTCATAGTGTAAGGAGAAACCTGGCCTGCGTCTGGCTGGCTGAGCATCAATCCTCTTGAGCACATCTCTGTACTGCGTATTCTAGACTTTAAAGCCTTGTTACTGTTAGATCTTGGGCAATAATTTCCTTCTGTAATATTGTAATTGGCAGGTAGTCTAGCGGTTAAGAGCGTTGTGCCAGTAACCGGAAAGTTGCTGGTTTGAGTCCCTGAGCCAGCAAAATCGGTCAATGTGCCCTTGAGCAAGGCACTTAACCCTAATTGCTCCTCTAA
Organism: Salvelinus fontinalis; assembly: GCF_029448725.1. Lineage (NCBI taxonomy): Eukaryota > Metazoa > Chordata > Actinopteri > Salmoniformes > Salmonidae > Salvelinus > Salvelinus fontinalis. The sequence continues at coordinate 16,969,394 of NC_074669.1, forward strand.
GTCCCTCTGGATAAGAGGGATGTAAAATGTAAATAGCATAATGACCGCTCACTGGTTACAAATATCAGTCCTGGCAGTAGTCTGACCAATCTCTACCAACGTAATTAGTCCATATTAAAAACTACTCACAATGCATTTCATCACTGCCAAATCACCTTAGGACAGTTGAGAATGTTGAAACCATCCTTTAAGCTAGTAATCATGGGCAGATGTTTTACTGGCAAGATACACACAAACACACATGGCACACACACTCACAAATCAAATCAAAATCAAATGACACACACCGGACAGCATGTGACACAGTAGGCTACATTTTTGTACTGTAATATAACTGACAAAGTGTTCATAAAATGACATGTAAAACTTAATGGAACCGTTGGTTATCTCTAGTGGTACCCGACCTCATCTCTGCCCACACAGTGATACTGCAGTAAAGTGGTAAGCTTGAAATATCTACCATGCCTATGTGTATTTACAGGAGTATTTTGTCTACTGTATGTCTATACCAGTGGAGGCTGCTGAGGGGAGGACAGTTTATAATAATGGCTGGAATGGAGTGGATGGAATGGTATCAAAAACATTCCATTCCATCCAATATACTCCATTCCAGCCATTATTATGAGCCGTTTTCCCCTCATCAGCCTCCTTTGAGTTTATACAGTATGCGGTACATCACGCATGGGCATGGATTGATTCTCATGGTTAGAATTACATCTTGACACAGTAGGCTACTATCCTGAAGCAGAAAGGTAACTTACCTTGTCCGTTGAGAACTCCGAACAGAGAGAAAAGTATAACTATACCGGGACCCATTGAAAGGAGGAGAGATTCTTGGTAAACTAAAGAAAGTGTACAACAGTCAGATCTGTAATATTCTGCCTTAGGTGTGAAACAACAGCACAGTTTCTCATGGACACGCAGATTTTCAAGCGAAAGGTAGACAGACTGTGAGCTCACGCTGGGCAGGAGTATGCGTGTGGGTGATGTGGCTGAATGAATCGCAGCGTGACTGTCTCGGAACGAGCGTCTAATTATCTCGCTCAGAGGGGCGGGCGGGGGCCATCGCAAGTGACGAGTAAAACTTTTTTATATCAGAAGTTCAGAAACCCTAAATTGAGTGTATTGATTTAGACATTACATTATTACACTTCCTCTTATTAACTACCAGGTTCTTATATGACACAATTACATTTAATTCAAGTCGTTTTAATGACTTCCTACTGGCTAGGCCTACTGACAGATTTAAAGTAGCCCTAAATATAATTTTCTTCTTCTGACTGAATAATACGACACGTAATGGCGACATTGATTGACACTGTCCTCCAACCTCGTTTACTTTCATTCAGACATCTGTCTGTGGCAGAATGATCATACTGATTACTTCAGAAGACCTGGACTCCACTTCGTAGTGATTCTGTGGTTATCTAAAAATATCTTGTGACCATTTCTAGACTGCAATACATAAAATATTTAGTTTAATTTGTAGTTTTATTTTTTTGTATGTTTTTTGATCTAATGCATATTCCATATTTTGCAAGAGGTTGACAAAATTGCTCCTCAGGAAAATGATTGATTTCATTGAAGCATATGTTATTTCATCCTCTCAGACTGTCACAGACGTGGGGTTTCTTTTTCACCAAGTGGAAGAGATACCGTATATGGACCATTTGCTCTCGATCTGAACTGCCAGTGTTAGCCTACTGTTCTATAACAGCCAGGTGTTGCGTAAAAGTGGTTACCTCAATGCATGGATTGACAATTAGCTTATAAGGGGGAAAATGCGTTAAATGATTAGTTGATTAGTTTACATGCTAAAAATCATAACATGTAATTGCGGCAGAGGCTTTTTAGAAGTGTGTTCACACATTTTCTGAATGACTAATTATTTCATTTTCCACATCATGCCCATGGGCACTTCATTAACCACTCATTAGGTTTTTCAAACTGTTAGAGGGCACAATCACTTTGAAAGCTACTCACACGCGCGTGCGTGCGCGCGAACATACACACACACACACCCTCTGCCATGTGCCAAAATTTGCAAGGAGGTAAATAATTGATAGATGGCATTATAAACCTTTTATACCAAACTAAGTCTTTCTGCAAATTCAATCAGTCATCTGGCGTTGGGTATGCATGGTGAGAGAGCCAAGAGTAAACAATCATCTAATCAGAGCCATGTGTGTGTCCCTCCCCCTCACACACATCACACCACACCACACAGCCCCTCTAGGAACATCTCAGAGTGGCCATGCATGGCTAATACTAGCACTCTACTGGATGTGCCTCCCTGTGCTGCTAAGGCTAGTTACTATCGAAATGCTCTGTACCCTTGCTGAAATGAGGAGAGTTGGATGTGTCAACTAAGTGCATCCTGGTAACTTTTCTGGGGGGCGGGGGGGGGGGGGGGGGGGGTACACCAGTACTGTCATCTTGTAAAACAATTAGTTCTAAACAAGTATCTTAGACAGCAGTGGCAAAATATAGAGGCAAGTTTATGATGCACTCTTACACAATAAGAGTATCACGTTTCCGCAGACTGCATTCACATCACTCAGGAAAGTAGAGCACAAACTCAATTCCTCTTTAGATATCAACCAGAAGGTAACACTTATACTGCTGGTATATCTCCTTTCTGGGTTAATATGTGTGGGGTGGTGGGGGTAGGATCACAGGACCACTGGAAAGATATGGCCATGAAAGGCCCAAGAGGATGCCTTGTGATGAGGACCAGACTCAAACCCAGATCAGTGGGATTTATTTGAGATACTATTCAAACAGGTAGGGTTTCATACGTTTTCATAAGATGAGCAGGGACTCCGCTGTCCTGACATTATGGGGAAGCTTGTTCCACCATTGGGAGCTTTGACTGGGCTGAGCGGGAGCTGCCCTCCGGTAGGGGTGGGAGGGCCAAGGGACCAGAGGTCACACACACACACACACCACTTTCCCCTCCCCTCTCCTTTTCACCCTTTAATGAGAAACAGCAGCTCAGGACAAACTCTCTTAGGTAGAGGAAATTAGAGTGGCCGAGGTCACTTTTAAATGGTGCTAATCTTCTAGAGGGCACTGAAGTCCTTTTGAACCACAACCAGACTTATCTTACACTCTCCATGTCACCCAGCGTCAGGCCACTAACATGTACTGTAGGTCATCTGGACCTGCCTTTTGGGGCCCCATCTCATGATTAATTACTACAGTAAACTTAAAGAGGATTAGCTATTATGCCATTATTAAACTATTCCGACTGTGATAGACATATCACCAATAGATTACATTTCCTCACCCCATAAAACATGTCTTACTGTAAATGCTGAATGAATACCACACAGACCCCAAACAGCAATAACAATCATAAAGCAAGATATTGGACATTGTTTATTTTACCCTGTAAACAGCTGCAAGTAAACTTGCATGCAAGAAGTATTTTTTTATGAATAAAATATTTTGGTTTTCATAAGTAGCGATGGTATGAAGTCATGAGAAAACATGGCATACGACAGGTTATTTGGGACTGCATGAGAAACAACACACATTTTGTTGAATATTTACTTGCCTGGTTTAAGTTAATGATCATCGTAAATATTTACATACACTGCATAAAAATCACTACAACAATGTAAAATATAAATACATGACACATTGAATGGCTCAATGACAAAACAATGAGGGAACAAAGATGAAGTTCTACTGTTGCGATTAATAAAGTAGGCCTCGTGTCATGCTACCAGCCATCACACTGTAAACTAGAGTCAAGGCTACCGTAGGCCTGAGCAACTAGACCTCGCACAGCTGACATGTTAATGAAACCTACACTTCATACAGTCTTGCAATAACAACTGAAATAATCTTGTTTTATCAGGCTGATTTGATACGTTTGACGTGTTTTCACTTTACTAACCTGGATTAACCTTTTAACAGTTCGTATTCCCCAGAAGGATCCCAAACCCTTTTACAAGAACCGTATCCACACAGGCTGCTGGATAATCAAACACCTTCTGTTTTCATATTTTGATACTCAGGGTCTTAAGTCTTAACCAGTCTTAAGCAGGTATAGTAGGAGGAGGAAAGGGTTTTTGTACCCTGCTTCACTGTTCTTTTGTGCAAAATGATTCGATCACAGAACATGGAGTATTTTGGCACATTAAGAAAGTCAGACTTTCTCAGAGAATAAGATTAATTACTAGTATAGGCTAGTACTGGCAGTGTTATTGACTGATAAAAGTTGATGAGATGACGATGTGCACGCTTATACGGCCTCTTCCTCTCCCTTTGGTGAGCTTAGCTGAGCAGGAGTAGGAGTACACAACTCCTGGGTCTCAGAGCACCTGCGCTGATGCTTTGCATGCTGGGAGCTCTCCTCATCAGGCGTTGTGGGAGGGGGAGGAGAGACGGGAGGGGTCACAGAACTGATGACCTCAGACTTGACCTTTGGAAAAATCCGTTCAGGGTAGAGGAACTTCAGCTGCTCCTCAAAGAACCTCTCCAGGTTTCTGCCTGCAGTGGCAACCTCAGTGTCAGCCTGGCATGGGAGGAAAGAGACAACAGATGTATATGGCTGTTTTACCTACCTTAGTTGAATGCACTGACTGTAACTAATTCTGCATAAGAGCATCCACTAAAAGTAACATATAAATGACAGAAACATTGTAAAAACAGTACATCCACACACATTAAGAGCTTAATTAACACATCTGTGTAAACTAAAATAAAAGGACTCTTCTGGAAAACGTTAGCGCTGTCTAGTCTACCTCATTGAATGCTGCACAGTTCCTGAAGATGAGTCGGATGTCTGATACAACCTCAGAAGGTGTCTGGTAGCAGGGGCTCTGCCTGGATTCCAGCTTTCTCTTCACAATGGACAGAACCATCGGCGTCTTTGGGGTCTCCTGGTTCTCTGGCATTATCTACAGCAAAAGACAGAGGCTATCACAATATACAAAACAACAAAAAGTGTTTCTCTCAATGTCCCTCATCATGGCTATCCAGTGGATGATAAACCAAGGAGACATTTCAACCCAAAAACAGACCCCTCATAACCTCTCTATATTGATCCATAGACATCATTTGGTACAGTAACGGTAAGCCTATGTCAAGTTTCTCCTATATTAATTTAGCAGCTCGACAAAAATATGATTACAAAAAAATGTTATATTTCTACCCAGATACGCTTTTAAGATCACAGTGACAACATATATTTGTAGCATTTGAGGCATTCAATGTCTTTGGGGTTTTCAATGAGGTAAATGCAGATGGGAAACACTGTGACTCAGCCGATTTACTTAAAGCCACTATGCTGCATTAGTTGGGCTACAGGTTATAATGCTTTCAAAAAGGGGAAATTCTATTTCAGATGGTGTCAACATGAATCATTTTGGTGTAGAATGCCTTTTTAAAAAGTCACCAGAAACGAGCTTCTCACAGTTTTCGTACAAACATTCCCGGGGGGGGGGGGGGGGGGGGGGGGGGGCATGTCCCACCCAGCTACCTTTGCCACGGCTGCTGAAAAAAATCCTAGGTGAAACACTGTTCAGTATGTGACTTAAAACTAGGATGTTTTTTGTGTGATTCCCTGTGTGTGATTAGTCAAGGTGGGGCCAAAGCCTGTGTTGTCAGTGTGCTGCTGTGGCTGTCCCTCTTGTCCAATCACAAATCAACCCGAGGACCTACCTCCTGGCCTATGCACTGAGAGACTTTTATCGGTATAAGCGGCCAAAGAGCAAGGTGGAGATATTACAATACCAATACCATATTGTTTTTATGTTGGATCTTAATTTGACCTATATTGTCGCAGCAAAATAATCCTGCAGCAACACGATTTAAAAAGTTTAGTCCATAATGTTGCTTGATCGGTGGTTAAGTAATTAGCTGGCCAAAAGTAGAGTACATGAAAAGTGCAATACTGTAAATATAACCATATGTAAGTGTGGGATTTCAGTGAATTTATGTAAATCAAAGCTCATCTGCATTTCATGCGGTGCAGGGAAATTATTAGCAACAAAAGTGTGATCAAATTAAGATTCTCACCTGTACCTATTAAATTATTTTTATCACCACATGGACGTAAAGGTAAGGAGTTAATTTTTGCGATTGAGCATTAATCTCTTCACTCACCAAGGAGGATCCAGCCTGGGATTGGGCATTTGTCTCTCTACTCACCAAGGAGGATCTAGCCTGGGATTGGGCATTTGTCTCTCCACTCACCAAGGAGGATCGAGCCTGGGATTGGGCATTTGTCTCTCCACTCACCAAGTAGGATCGAGCCTGGGATTGGGCATTTGTCTCTCCACTCACCAAGGAGGATCTAGCCTGGGATTGGGCATTCGTCTCTCCACTCACCAAGGAGGATCTAGCCTGGGATTGGGCATTCGTCTCTCCACTCACCAAGGAGGATCTAGCCTGGGATTGGGCATTTGTCTCTCCACTCACCAAGGAGGATCTAGCCTGGGATTGGGCATTCGTCTCTCCACTCACCAAGGAGGACCTAGCCTGGGATTGGGCATTCGTCTCTCCACTCACCAAGGAGGATCTAGCCTGGGATTGGGCATTCGTCTCTCCACTCACCAAGGAGGATCTAGCCTGGAATTGGGCATTCGTCTCTCCACTCACCAAGGAGGATCTAGCCTGGGATTTGGCATTCGTCTCTCCACTCACCAAGGAGGATCTAGCCTGGGATTGGGCATTCGTCTCTCCACTCACCAAGGGGGATCTAGCCTCCTGGAAGTCAGCACTGAGCTCACTGCAGTACATCTTCAGCAACAGTCTCTCACATTTCTGCAGAGAGAGAGAAATACAAGACACCTTTACATTATATCAACCCCAGAGCTGATGTATTTCAATAAGATAAAAGTAACACCTTCTACAGAAATAAACACCACAGGTAGGCCTGAGAAATTATTGTCTCTTTCAAGTACAGTACAGTACAATACTGACCCGTTTGTCCACAGGGCAGAATCCTCCCTCAGAGTCTGGTTCCTCCTTCACTGTTCTGGGCTCTAATCTGCTGATGTCACAGTCATACACCACCTCAGGCACTGACAGGTCACGGCAGAATGAGCAGAACCACTCCCCACTGAAAGAAAAACAACAGCGGGCCAATAGAAACTTTAGTTTAATAACAACATTATAGCACCAATTTCAAATAACCGATCCATTTAATTGAATCCCATTTTAGGGCAGTGCATTAGATACAGTAGGCAATATCACCCAGTGAGGGCTGATGTGAGTGCAGGCTTTTGCTCCAACCAAGCAGAAACACACCTGATTCTAAATATCATAGTATTTACAATCATGTGTGTTACTGCATGGATGGAGGAAAAGCCTGCACCCACTCAGGCCCACCAAGGGTAAGACTGTCCACCTCTCTCCTAGGGCCTATAGTACCTGGGTAATCTGAAGAGGGTGGGGATGTGGCAGGAGAGGTGGAAGACTTTGGGACACTTGTCACAACACAGCAGCAGCTCTCCTCCATTCTGACACACAGCACACCAATCCTCATTAGGATCCTCTTCTGGAGCTGGGCCCTGACTGCCTAGCTGCTGCTCTGCCCCCAGAGAGTGGCTCTGCTGTGGGGCTTGACTCAGGTCCCCTGAAGGCCCTGGAGGCTGTGGTGGGGTCTGGGCCTTTTCCTCTGTGCTCTGACGAGAAATCTGGGCTTGTTGTTCCCCTCCATCTTGCCGACAGGTTTGGGCCTGGACCCCCGTGCTACTGTCTGGGAGGTTGGCCCTCAGGTTACCCTGTACCTTAAACACACACAAACACACTTAACAGAACACTCAAAAACAGAACAGTGACCTCTCAGGGACCACCCAACAGCAGTCCTGGTATTGAACACTATTACGACATCACAGTATATCATTTCTGTGCTGTTACCATCTATAAATACTGTGGCTCAAAGACAAATAAATCACCCATACCATTTCAAGTGACATGCAATACGATGTACATGTAATCATTATCATAACATTGTAATGATCAGTTATTAACATTTTTCTATTTCCAGTCTATCCGTCCTCTTACACAGCTGATGTCGTCCTCTGGCTCGTCTTTGATGATGATGATGGGTCCAGGCGATGACCTTCGTCTCCTCTTGGCAGCTGATCCCCCAGCTCCATACGCCTTCTGCTGCGTCTCCAGAGGTTTCCAAGAAACAGTCCTTCAATCAGCCAATCAGAAGGAAGGTGAGAAAAAAACAAAACGTTATATTGCTCTATCAAAGCATCATGCCTGTATAGAATTCACGAAGAATGTGAAATCATTATCTTACCCTGGTTTCTCTTCACAGGATATAGCAGTTAGTCCTGCATGATGGTGTCCTTGTGCTAAAGGAAGATACATTTTATTCCTTATACATATTATACGGGGATGGAAATTAATCTAGCCTGCTTGACCGTGGCTAGTACTTTTCAGACCGGGCTAGTAGAAAATGTGCCAAACTAGCCTGCTGACTAGTGAAAGTTTTGTATTTTCAAATATGCCATAGAACAGATTTTGAACCCGGGCTAGTAAACATTGACGTCTACTAGCCTGGCTGGACAGTGTCCAAAATCCTGAAGTTCCATCCCTGGTCATATTTCCAAGAAGCATTGTATTTGTTCTTATATTTTGTTGTGTAGTATTAGTAGGGTAGTACACAACACCAATACATACCAGTTCTGTATGGGAGGGAAGCTGGTAGGGTCTGAGGGAAGTTGGGTCTTATTATCTGGACAGGGCCTCCAGGGTGCTTGTTGTGATATGCAGACTCCATCTAAAAGGTTTCACAACATCAATTAAGCTGCTAACAATCTGATTCTTAACAACATAATGCTACAGAGTGATATGTGGATGTGAAATAGAGCTACAGGTGTGATAAAGTTGGCCAAAAGGGTCCTTGCACGATTCACTATTTCTTCTCAAATAAGTTGAAATGTAGAAAATGTTTAGTGTTCTTCACATGCATATTTTTGATTTTCCCCTGCACAGGTCCCCCCCCCCAAAAAGTATCTAAACTGACATTTAGATTTTTCAATTCAAAGTTTTTTTTAAATTGCCTGGACTAAATTATTCAGAATTCAAATGAATAGGTTGGTATACATTTACTGTGGAATGTATATCACCTGTGGTAAGTGGCAGGTGCCTACAGGGTAAAAACAGCCATTCAACTCCGTTTTGAATAGAGAAAACAGAACATTCTGCTCCATTACACTCCATTGTGAAGTGCCCGGGTGCCAGTATATTTGAGCGCAGCTGTATGTACCTGGTGCTGTCGCAAGTGAGGAGAACTGAGGCTGCCGTTGCTAGGCAGTGGTGCATTGTGGGAGAAGTGAGGCATTGGGTTGAATACGTCCATGTGTTTGAGTGCATAGCTGCTGGGGCTGCTCACCAGGCCTCTCAGTGATTGGACAGCCTGTGAGTGAGAGACAGACAGTTGGAGACAGAGTCAGACAGAGCTATGCCATCAACAATCAATGTCATATCTATTCTTATGAGTCAATGGTGGTGACAGACAGATTAAATGGTGTATCTTCAGTCTGTAATTGGTTATGTCTGGGAAGGTAGCCTGTGATTGGTTATGTCTAGGATAGAAGCCCCTGGCTTTCACAACACAGAGCAAAACAGAAGACAGAACACAAACAAGCCACTTGTAAATGTTCCAGAATGCTTTACTTAAGCACTTTGTTTTGAAACAGCCTTCTTTGTTTGGTCTAGATCCAAGCATGCAGGTGCAACAGTCAATGGTGAACAGTTTTTACTTTGGGGGAAAAATCCCTAGAAACTGGAATTTTGAGTTCTACAGACAATATGATAAGGGGTTATATAACTAAAGATGTTATACACTGTTTTGTCAGAAATGTACTCATGAAATAATGAAACTAGACATTGCCCTGACCAACCATTCCCTCCTGACACTGTCTATAATTGAAAACAGCGATGACACATTATAAAGTCAAACTAAACACAAGGCCTAGCGTATTAATGATCTATAACGTGGCTGTTAAAAAGAACAGTGCTTCCAGGCTCCACCTCAACAGCTTGTTCACATCAGCCATGACGCAACTCTGGTCTGAAATCTACAGGCCAGTAGATTGTCCTCTTGATCTGCCTGTATTTTAGAGCTCATATAAAACAGCCTCAACCTCAGACTAAACACTGTAGACCAGACATATCTATCATCATCTCTGGAGGCTTTGGGCCTGTTCTGTGTCACACGTGAGCAGCTGCACTGAGATTTAGCCATTTTTTTTTATATACATGTTTTTTATTTATATGGTACCTTATGACTCAAACTGATCTTGACAAGTCAAGACATAAATTGCCCAGGATGTGAAGGCTGTCTGCTCCATTTGGGAAGACGTCATCCACTGTCTGCGCCTGTTAAGAATCCCTGTCAATCAAACTGACACACACACACCCGCACGCACGAGCGTGCACACTCTTTCCCACCTGGGGAGGATATCCAGGACTTGGCAGGGTGCTGGTGGGACTGAGATGGATTGCAGGGGGGGCAATGAACCTCCGGCCCTGCTGTGGCATGGGGGGGTGACTCTGGGAGGGAGAGCCACCCTGGAGGGGCCCTGGAGGGGGTCTCTGGAGCCGCATGCTCTGGTACCAGGCCCAGGGTGGGGTCTGGGGCTGCCAGTGAGGCTGTTGGGCTAGTTTCTCCACCTGCATCTGGAGCTGAGCCAGGGTGTTGTGGTTGTGGGGGGCCAGGCGGGGCTGTGAGAGGCCTGGGGGCAGGCTGTTGGGGGAGCCTGAGGGGCCCTGCCCAGGATGGTGGAGTTGATGAGGGATGCCCTGGAAGCCGCCCAGCTGGGGGCCTGGGACATTCTCCACCACTAATGAGCCTGAGGGAACAGGAAGAGACGGCTTCAGCATAACGGAAGAGGTAATACACTGACCTGGTACATATCTTATTTCAAGAACAAACTGCACCATACCAAACACATCCAGTATAACTAAGATTATTACAATACTACTACCTCAATTATTACACACTGCAACTGCTAATTTAAAACCCCTACAAGAATAACTACTACTACTCCTTGTCCAACAGATCATTTTCTCCCCCAACATAAAACACTACCATTTAAATGTTTAAATTAAATAGAATTGTAAGATTTCAGTGTAGCCACTCTCATTGTGCTTTCTCTCTTACCCAGATCGACATTTGAAGCCCAGAAGCCTGACCGACACTGGAAACGCACAGTGCTCTGCGGTACAAACGAGGTATTGCATTTAGCCCGCAGGAGGTTTCCGATCTGAAACAGAATCTACAGCAGAAGGGATGTTATTAATAATTTGGAGAAACTGGGAAAACACAAGGCATATGTTCTGCATTTCATCTATGCTTTACACCATGGGCTCCTGTATGGCTTTAGGGATAGGGGATGCCTGGGAGTCAATGGACTGAGGCTGAGGGAGGTCTTACCAAACGTTTGCAGTACAGGAGAGCTGTGCCGCCGTTCCTAGCTGTCGCCCATTTTGTGAAGTTGATCACGTGATCCAGGTGTCTGGACAGATAGCCAATATCCTCCTTCTGCTTCTTCAGACCGCTCTCATGATCCTTTGTCAGGCCCTTCAGGGGATAGGAAATAGATGGAGAAGTCAGAATCTGGAGAGAGGCTATAAGGACACTCCTGACCTCTAAAACGACTAACCAAAATCTAAAACTGGCCCCTACTTTAACCAAACCCTAACCTAATTTGAACCAATTCTGGAATTAAATATTGTTTTGCAGGTCAGGAGTATCCATATAGCCTTTTCCCAGAATCTGTGGCATTTTAACACTGCCTTCAGGGTAAGCTCCTGTCATGACTTTAGGGCACATGACAATCAAAACATTTGTAGGCCTTGCCATTTCCTCCTGCTCTCTGCACTCATAATGAATACAAAGAAACCTGACAAATACTAGTCGGAATAGCTATGGAAACGTGAGAATATACAGAATCATCCTAATGTTAGAGATGTGATTGTGATCATACTGTACCTCAAGCTGATTGACAAGAATCTTTCCCTTTCTGTTGATCTCTAGTATCAGACTACAGATCGACTTCTTGATTTCATTGTGAACTGATATGCGGTTCTCATCAACTTGAAGGAGTCTGAGAAACATGAAAGACAATAGACATGAACAAATTCATCTTACTACAGAAAATGTATTTGGATGCACGATGGAAGGACAGTGTTCACATTTCATTATACATTGTGTATATATACAGCAAGCATAGAGATTCTCAGGTGCTAAAGAAGATGCATTGTTTACCCATTGTTTATGGAGTTTGACACATCTTCAATTATCTTCTTTTTTTCCTGCAGTTGACGATTCATATCCTCCATGTAATGTTTGTGATTCTTATAGGCATCCTCCAGAAACTGGTAACTAAGTAACATATCATAGTTAGTTATTTAATTTTTACAATATAATTAAAATCCACTCAAATATAGTACAGCTTTAGTCACTATCGTCAATTAATTATTTAATATATAAATGTATTTAAATAGCAGATTTCACTCAAATAAAATGTGCTTTTAGATATATATTTTTGAAATAGTAGTGGCACATTAGTATTCAGTACTTGTGGTCCTTGTGCTTGAGTAGCTGACAGTCTCGACAGGTTGGTAGATCACAGGTTTCACAGAACAGCTTCAGGGGCTCCTGCTTGTGGACTTCACAGAACACTGGCCTATGAGTGGAAACACCCACAGACTCTGTAAAACCAATAGGAAAGCATTTAAAAGCCAGAAGTTAATCTTACTGTAACCAATTCCAATCTGTCAGCTACAGTACAGGTATGCATTTTCTCTCAGGCTTTCTGCACTGTGTAGGAGGATGTGAACATTATTTTCACTGAATCAACAAGAATATAATGTAAATAGAGCTTCTGCTTGTTGTACTGTAAGTTTTTCCTTGACAATCATGGCTGCCTCAGTCAGACTGGAAGCTGTACTGCACCTTGAGATACATCCCCCTTCTGTCTGATGGTGTGGTCTTTGGTGAACTTGACCCTCTGGTGGGCCTCCACGCAGGTGGCACACATGAACTCCACACAGTCCACACAGAAACCTGTAGTCTCTGTGTTGTCCTCACAACTCATACACAGCTACGGACAGGGAAGAGAGTCCAGTCAGACAAAACATCAACAGAGAGACAGGTATACAGACCAGTCAGACACATACATAGCTACTGACAGACAGGTAGAGGGACCAGTCAGTCGTATTACTTTCCACGAAAGTTAAGTTGAATGTGAACTTGAACTTATTATGCCTCAGGAGAGAGAATATCGGTTAGAAAGTAAACGTTGGAGATAATGCCAAGCTTCAGCTCTACATCTGTATAATGCTCATGGGCTACTAAGCTGAGAAACACCCGGCATCTTGGTGAAATGGCTTGGTAAATAACAGAGATCCAGGCTGCTGAACAAGGTTAGCTTGGGATATCCATAGTCTCTTCTTACAGGGCAGCCATGAGTCAGGCAAGCAAGACTATGTCCTATAATACTAAATGGAATGTACAATCCAGCAGTAACCTACATTGACCAGTATTTCCACCCACCTGGACAGTCCTCTCCACGGTGCTGCTGGAAGCCTCCACTGAGTCCCTCACAAAGAAGTTCTCCATCACGTCCACCTCCATACACTCCTGTCTGCACACCGGACAGCGAATCACATTCACTGTAAATGTGAAGATGGGCAGACATATTGAATGAAGTTGCACACACAACTGAAATGGTTAAATATCTAAAAATAATGCACAAGAACATGAGATAAGACTCACTCCCTCCCTCAAACCCCACTCATCACATGTCTGAAATTGTAATCTGTGCATTAAATTCCTCTTGGTAGATGCAATGATTTTTTGTTTATAAATTGTTTATAATACATCACAGATAAGTGCAAATCCCACAATAGCGTCCTATCTTGCACAGACTGCAATTTTACACACCCGGATGCACCTCCCCTTATACAGTCATTGGGAATCACTGTCTCGCGTATCTATAGTTTGTAAACATGAGCAGCTCACGTGGTTTCGTCGAGCTGTTGGTGTCTGGCATGGCCAAATTCCTGGAAGCTGGCGGCAAACACTTCTTACAAAAAGAGTGGAGACATGGCAGAAGTTTTGGTTCTCGACTGTGAAAGTTTAAATGACACACGGGACAAGTGTCCAGAAAATTCAAGGTGCCTGTCCGCTCGTTGCAGGCGTTCGTGTTCTCCTGAACTGGCATGCTCTCTGCTTCGTTCTCCACAATAATGACAGCATCATCGGACTCTGCACCTTCATCCATCGCTGCTTCACTTTTATTAAAACAACTAATAAAGAAGAACCCCTGTCTATCTATGTCACCTGACAGCGAGCTATCCAAACATGCAGGTATTCCCAAAATTGTCCATTCAAAAGAATTAAACTAGTCTAGACATCCTTCGTTCTCGTCGGTGTTGTGTTGCCTCCGGAACACTCTTTGGTCAACATCCGCGTGCAGATGAGATCGTTTTTGTCAAATGCTTTCAGATATTCAGCATCAGCAGCACTATAACTGAATTAAATCCCTCGTTTGCAAACACACAACAAATATATAAGCAATTTCTATGAATGTTTGCAGGCTACAGTACTGCACAACAGCGCGTATGAATTAAATCAAATCCAGATGCTGCTTGTATATTTCTCCCAGACTGCTCCTCGGCGCGCAAGCTGCGGTATATGAGATGGGTGGGGTCAGGTGCAGTAAAGCACTGTGATAGGAGGGAAATGTGTGCTCCTTTCAAGCGCGCGCTTGTTCCAATAAATTGAATTAAATTTAGGGACAGCTCCATCACAGAATTTCTAAACCATTGTCTCCCGTCTGATAGCGCAACGGCCGTCTGCACTGATGACGTGTCGCGTTAGAATGACGCCATCTGAGGGAAGACAATGGAGACCGTTCATATGTGGGAGGGTCTTTTGTTTTTATATTGGTCATAGGAGAAGGCTATGTACATGTATGATGTCTCTGGGACATTGCACACTAAATGAAAATATAATAATATTGAGCGAATCACCCTCAACTGCAAAAGTTTATTCCATACTGTAATTTTATTTTAAAGGTAGATTCAGCAATAAGACATAGATGCAGAAAGTAAACAGCATAGTGGGTCAATTTCCGCAATAACTAAGAGAGTGAGGCTCAACTTCTCCGCTGTTTTGGTGCGTGAAGGGAACCTGTGCACATGCGCAGATACTGTGTGAGAGCTAAGTCTTGGATCTCGCTCAACTCAATATCCGCGTTTCTGCTTGTGGCAGCACCGTCATTTAGCTGAGTCTACCTTTAAGGCAGGGGCGAAAATCTGAGATCAACCTTGGAGGGGACAATTACATTAAATTTTCTCAAGAGCAATTCCTGAGGGGGACACCAAAAGTAGTGCTGTAACACATAGCATACGTTGTTAAATGTATATTGAGGAACCACAATTCCTACAACTGGATAATTGATAGGTACAGTAGTTAACTAAAGGGTTTTCCCAACTTGTTCAAATTTTTAAATCATTATAATTCTACTACTAATAATAGTTATAGCAGTGCTCCTTACCAGTCCAGTATGTATGCAGGTATTTGAACTTACAAACAGCAATATCAAGAAAGGTCAGTAGGTGACAATGGTACTGTACACTGTATGGGTGTAGTTTTCATAAATACAATGAACATGGTGTGATCACATCTAAAAGAATCTCCATTGAGAACCATCACAAAGTTGGTCTCCGTATTGAATTGACCTTTTAATTTGACTTTTTCTGATACATTTATATAGTCATTAAATATGTGCACCTGGCCTGAGTCTACAATATCTTTGCAAGAACAAAAAGCTTAAAATAAGTACAGTTCTAAAAGCAAAATAACTACTTCAATGAAAAACCCAAATAAATCAAACAAAATATCCTTCAGTGTCTCAACTCTTCAAACAGCAGCTATGGACAAGTATGTCGCACAAAGTATGCCATTTTAAATAAAATAACATGAAATAAATCATTTGTAAGTGTACTGAAAACTACTAAACAAAAGAACAACTATCAATTACACCATGGGTTCTCAAACAGGGGTCCATGGACTAATTGCAAGGGGTCCGTGAAATAAAAAAGTGTAATGAATGTAGTCAGTACCACAAGGTTTCCAGTAAGTTTACATATAATATAGAGGGGGTGGAGGTCCCTGAGGACCACTCAAAACCTTGCCTGCCTTGCCTCAAAATATGCAGGGGTTCCAGTACCCCAAAAAGGTTGAGAACCACTGCTATACACACTACTGAACAAAAGAACCGAGCATATGTTTGCGGGTTTCCTCAACAACACATCAGTTGGCACTTTCGCAATGCCCTCGCCTGTTGTCTCCGACACCCTGTATAGCCCAATAAACTCCTTGTGAGGGACAAGGTCATGGTCAACATAATGCAGACAGACATTCTCCTGTTCAGCACCAGAGACATCTTGAGTACCATCAACAATTAATGAAAATTGTACAATCGGAAGAGACCTAATCTCAGCTGCAATGCCTCGAATGACTATTGGCCATGATGTTCAGAATTTCATTCTGTGCTTTTGGGCCTGTGTACATTGTGGTACGCTCTGTTAACCACTTCAGTAAAATGGGATCATCCTCTTCTGCCCTAAGTTTCAAAATCTGGTATAAATTCCCACTTTCATCCGTGTGGCCTCTAAAGGCTTGTCCCTGTCTTACTACATGCCACACCGAACTAACAATTTTCATCAAGCAATGCCTTGC
Organism: Salvelinus fontinalis; assembly: GCF_029448725.1. Classification (NCBI taxonomy): domain Eukaryota; kingdom Metazoa; phylum Chordata; class Actinopteri; order Salmoniformes; family Salmonidae; genus Salvelinus; species Salvelinus fontinalis. The sequence goes on from NC_074669.1 coordinate 16,986,126, forward strand.
GTCATCCTGCTGTTTACCCCACGCGCTGGACATAACTGGACACTGATTGGATTTAGCTGGTGTGCTGTTACAATTACAAAGTGGCGGTGGGTTTGGCAATTTTGATGTGCTGTGAATTTTTCAATGCCTTTTCTCCAGTTCCTAAATCCTGCACTAATGAAGGCAGCATCAGCTCTTTGGCCAAAAGATGGCTGGCTTGAAAACCCTTGGCTACAGTGAAAACACAACACTCCTTTTATTGATGGATTATAATGTAGCCAGGGGAAATCGCGAAACCATCTCTCTTGAAACGTCAACACTCTGTTGGCAAGAGTTTGCGGTTCTATAAATTGTGGGTGTGGCTGATATGGTTTTGTGCCATCACTGTGGTAACTGGACAATGCTGTGCCACTGTCCCCTGTACTGGTGCTGCTGGCAACAAGGGTGACACCTGGTCCTGCCGTGGCTGTGACACTGTCCTCAAGTCTCTCTCCTTGGCTCTTTCCCTTTCACCACCCTCACTGACTCACAGTCTGTCTCCTAGAAAAGAAATAAGGTGTTTGCTGTACTCCTAACTACCGGTACCCAAAACTACACAATTAATCACAACAGCAATACCATTGCCTTAAACAAATCTTGGTTCAGTCACCAGTTTAAATTGAGAGTGGGGGTATTCATGGCATTTTCCAATTATGTCCCTATTTTACAAATCAAAAAAATTGAGAACCTTTCATAATGTTGCCAAACAAAGACTCAACAAACTTACCTGAGACTCCCTGTCTCTGCCAGTCTGTCCCTGCATATCTGTCCCCAGCTCTGCTGTCTGTGTGCCATCTGTTGCCTGCTCTGCCTAATGACATCATTGTGAAACATTTTCATTAGCATTTCACTTCTTTCTTATGAACATTTTATCAACTGGTCTTTGAGATATTAGGCTACTAGAGTTCTTACTTTGCGTTTTGGTGTACTGAAAAATACTCTGATGTCCGTCTTTTTACTTTTTCCTGACATTTTTCTACCTGGCTGGCTGGCTGACCGGTCTAGCTGCACACACACATTTACACAACACATGCTGCAACGTTTTGAAATTTTAACATAGTTTGTTTCATATTGGCAGGCTTCCAACAATAGCTGAATTTGCAAAGCTAGCAAGCACCAATTCCGTTTCTGTGGTGTTTGCTATAATCTTTGCTACCTGGTTAAAGGTGAAAAAAATAAAAAATTCACTAGCGACAATTTAGCTTTTGCAACGAGACCATTAAATATATTTAAGACAATGGTATAAGAGAGTGTAGTTTTGTTCAGTTTGGACTTCAGTTTATCGCTAACCTTATCACAGGGACTTAGAAGCACTACAGCTGCATGCTAATCTTGGAATAAACTGACGATAGCAAATATTCCATCTTTGACGACGCCACATAAATGGAATAGGTTCTAGCTAGCTTGATAGTTAATGTTTGCTTTAGTTTGCGCGCTAGCTCTGCAAATTCAGCTAGTGTGTGAACCCTGCAACATGAAAAAAATATATACATTGCTAAGGCGCGATTGACTGGATTACCTCACATCAGTTACGTACATTGAGTGCCTTTCGGACAGTAGATACGAGCCCTCTATTACCTTGCCAGCTAAAGAACTGGCAGTGGATCAAACCATTGTGAGGCAAAGGGAGGGGGGGTCGCAATCTTGTGAAATTTAAAAACGCGCTATTAAGTGTCTATAATCAGTACAAGTGCTTTCATTGCGTATTATTAATATTATTGAAATTACATAGTTATGTTTACAGTGATATATTGGGGGGACAAATCATATTTTCCCCAGGATGGGGGGGTCGTGTGTCCCCCGTCCCCCCTGGGATTTCCGCCTACGCTTTAAGGCCTTCCGACACTGTACATCTGATTCAATCTTTTACAATTATTGCATGACGCACTGTGCGCTGTTAACAAATTCAAATATTGATATCAACCTGGCCAGATTGTATGATTTGCTTCAGTTTTGTAATTGAAGTCTGCAATTGGCTTGTGAGGTTAGCTAGAGTGTCTTCAGAAAGTATTCATACCCCTTGACTTATTCCACATTTTGTTGTGTTACAGCCTGAATTCAAAATGTATTTTTTTGTCTCACCTATCTACAAACAATACCCCATAATGACAAAGTGAGAACATGTTTAAAAAATATATCTAATTTGCATAAGTATTCACACTCCTTAGTCAATACTTTGTAGAAGCACATTTGGTGGCGATTACAGCTGTGAGTCTTTTTGGGTAAGTCTCTAAAAGCTTTGCACACCTGGATTGCACACCTGCAATATTTGGCCATTATTCTTTAAACAATTCTTCAAGCTCTGTCAAGTTGATTGTTGATCATTGATAGACAGCCATTTTCATGTATTGCCATAGACTTTCAAGCCGATTTAAGTCAAAACTTTAACTAGGCCACTTAGGAACATTCAATGTCACCTTGGTAAGCATGGGTTTTAGGTTATTGTCCTGCTGAAAGATGAATTTGTCTTCCAGTGTCTGTTGCCTGTGCTTATAGCTGTATTCTATTTATTTTTATCCTAAAAATCTCGCTACTCATTTCTTTGCCAAATTCTTTTCAGTATTACTTAAGTGCCTTGTTGCAAACAGGATGCATGCTTTGGGATATTTTTATTCTGTACATGCTTCCTTCTTGTCACTCTGTCATTTAGGTTAGTATTGTGGAGTAACTACAATGTTGTTGATCCAGCCTCAGTTCTCATATCACCACCATTACGCTGTAACTATTTTAAAATCACCATTGGCCTCATGGTGAAATCACCTCATGGTGGTTTCCTTCCTCTCCAGCAACTGACTTAGGAATGACGCCTGTATTAGGGTTTAGTATTTTCCCGGGATTTTACAAATGTTTCATCCCAAGAATAAATCACTTTTCTCCTGGGTGAACCAGTATTCAAACGCATTATAAAGCATATAAATGTGTCTGGATTGAAAAGCCCGTAGATGTAGCTAGCTATAGCCTTTGCTCTCTTGGGTAAATAAATGAAACTAGCTCCAGTAGGCTAATCTTTTTGAATGTGAACTGTATTACTCTACTCTATTTTATTATACGGACTGGAATTAAGCATAGTTCAAACCATGATAAAACAGATGAGGTAGTCATAAATAAAATAAATAAAAATCATGTTAACCACTATAATTGAATACGGAATAAGTCAATGCTATCACGGCACAAGGCAAGACCCAAATGCAGAAACGGGAGGCAGATGGTTGGAGTCTTACAATGTTTATTAATCTAAAGGGGTAGACAAGAGAATGGTCGTGGACAGGCAAAAAGGTCAAAACCAGATCAGAGTCCAGGAGGTACAGAGTGGCAGAAAGGCTTGTGGTCAAGGCAGGCAGAATGGTCAGGCAGGCAGGTACAAAGTCCAGAAACAGGAAAGGGTCAAACCAGGAGGACTAGAAAAGGAGAATGCAAAAAGCAGGAGAACGGGAAAACTGCTGGTTGACATGGAAACATATAAGACAAATTGGCACAGAGAGACAGGAAACACAGGCATAAATACACTGGGGAAAATAAACAACACCTGGAGGAGGTGGAGACAATCACAAGGACAGGTGAAACAGATCAGGGCGTGACAAATGCAACTTATTATGCGATTTGTCAAGCACACTTTACTCTTGAACTTATAACATAACAAAGGGGTTGAATACTTATCAACTCAAGACATTTCAGCTTGACATTTTTTATGAATATATATATATTTTTTTTTACAAACAAAATTCCACTATGACATTGTGGGGTATTGTGTGTTGATCAGTGACACAAAACCTAAATGTAATCGATTTTAAATTCAGGCTGTAACACAACAAAATGTGGAAAAAGTAAAGGGGTGTGAATACTTTCTGAAGGCACCGTACATCAGCCAACATAGTCAAACTGCAGAGGAGCAGATGTGTATTTGATCTGTGCTAGCACCAGCAGCACAAGCCTCCTTCTATGCTTATGTATGAATGAAGTGAGTTTGGAAAAGCTGAAAGTATGCATCTTAGAAATAGTTTTCACGTACAATCTTTATATGTCCGAATTTAGAATCAAATAGGCTTCCCAAAAATAACATAATCGCTGTGGTGGAATGTTTATTTTTATTGGCGATTTTGTGCATTTATCAAATTCCCATCAGGTAACCTCTTTTCAGATGTGTCATGTAGACAAGAGTATTAGGCAAATCGTTCTTCTTGCAAAGCATGAGCATGGGGTGTTGAAGTCATTTTGCCCCGGCGGGTCCATTTGGTCTTCAACAAGGTCCATAGGGCCGCGCTGAAAATTTGTTATATTTCCTCACCATCAATTTTTTTTTTTTTACTCAAACCACCCGCAGGCCGGATTGGACCATATGTTTGACACGCCTACTATTATATTAATCTGACTATTCACAATAATCATGTTGCTCAAATTGGTCAGTCAACGGGATCGGCTCATAACACCAGCCACATTACACGATAAAGGCTCCAAATGTCTGACACTACCAGAACTTTGTCAGAGCCTTTGTCAGAGCCTACGACCGCATGTAGTGGTAGTTAACCGTCAGACCTACATCCTGTCACACTGAACGAACCAAGACATCCGACAATCGTTTACGACAATGTGGCCATTTTTCCTGAAACTGCAAAATCGTGGCATAAGACGGCTAAAATCGTACAGTCTGTGCAGGCCTTTAGTTGAATAACCAAAAGTGTACTATGTCATCATTCACCCTACTTTGTGGGTTTTCTAGTCCATTTTGCTCTGAGTGACACAGAGAGCAGAGCACTGAGTGAGAGCAGAGAACTAGGTGGGTCATTTTGCACTGAGTGACACAGAGAGTATAGCACTAGGCGGGTGATTTTGCTCTGAGTGACACAGAGAGCAGAGCACTAGGCGGGTCGTTTTGCTCTGAGTGACAGAGAGAGCAGAGAACTAGGCGGGTCATTTTGCATTCTGGATTAATGGTAACTCAGTAGATAATACATCAGCCATTTACGTTTCCTAGATAGGTAAGCCCCAGCCTCACCTCACACATAGTCCAGAGACCAGGGATGGGCAACTTTGATAGGAGTGGGGGTGTAATGGGACATTTTAATTGTATGTGTCCACATAATAGAGTAAGTAAGTGACTAACCTTGTGAAACTGTCCTATTATAATCTCCTGTTCTTGGGAGTATCATCATGTGTTGCAAACCAGCTTGCTCCTGTGCCCTTTTATAGATAAAAGGAGAACTGAGAGTCCCGCCCAAGAAATACAACTCATCACGAGTGACCGCAGTAGCTCGCAGGTCTGTGTACCCACATCCATACCTACACATGCAGTCAGAGCCAGCCCTAGCTTTTTGGTGGGGCACCAACCCCACACACACACACATTTTAGCAGCCCCTAAGTTTTAGAGTTAATTTCCTGCAATTCTACACATTTTGCCATAGGGTGGAGGGAAATATTTGCAGTTTTTAATACAATATCTGAGTGAGAGTGACACATTTATTCTATTACAGACACTTTAATGCATACTTTTAAATTATATTATGTGAGCTAAACATAAAAATATATAAAATATTTTTTTTTTATTACTAATGCTACTGTCCCCACTACAACAACAAAAATACTGAAATGCATGTACAGTCGTGGCCAAAAGTTTTGAGAATGACGCAAATATTAATTTCCACAAAGTTTGCTGCTTCAGTATCTTTAGATATTTTTGTCAGATGTTACTATGGAACACTGAAGTATAATTACAAGCATTTCATAAGTGTCAAATGCTTTTATTGACAATTACATGAAGTTGATGCAAAGAGTCAATTTTTGCAGTGTTGACCCTTCTTTTTCAAGACCTCTGCAATCCGCCCTGGCATGCTGTCAATTAACTTCTGGGCCACATCCTGACTGATGGCAGCCCATTCTTGCATAATCAATGCTTGGAGTTTGTCAGAATTTGTGGGTTTTTGTTTGTCCACCCGCCTCTTGAGGATTGACCACAAGTTCTCAATGCGATTAAGGTCTGGGGAGTTTCCTGGCCATGGACCCAAAATATCAATGTTTTGTTCCCCAAGCCACTTAGTTATCAATTTTGCCTCATGGCAAGGTGCTCCATCATGCTGGAAAAGGCATTGTTCGTCACCAAACTGTTCCTGGATGGTTGGGAGAAGTTGCTCTCGGAGGATATGTTGGTACCATTCTTTATTCATGGCTGTGTTCTTAGGCAAAATTGTGAGTGAGCCCACTCTCTTGGCTGAGAAGCAACCCCACACATGAATGGTCTCAGGATGCTTTACTGTTGGCATGACACAGGACTGATGGCAGCGCTCACCTTGTCTTCTCCGGACAAGCTTTTTTCCGGATACCCCAAACAATCGGAAAGGGGATTCATCAGAGAAAATGACTTTACCCCAGTCCTCAGCAGTCCAATCCCTGTACCTTTTGCAGAATATCAGTCTGTCCCTGATGTTTTTCCTGGAGATAAGTGGCTTCTTTGCTGCCTTTCTTGACACCAAGCCATCCTCCAAAAGTCTTCACCTCACTGTGCGTGCAGATGCACTCACACCTGCCTGCTGCCATTCCTGAGCAAGCTCTGTCCTGGTGGTGCCCCGATCCCGCAGCTGAATCAACTTTAGGAGACGGTACTGGCGCTTGCTGAACTTTCTTGGGCGCCCTGAAGCCTTCTTCACAACAATTGAACCGCTCTCCTTGAAGTTCTTGATGATCCGATAAATGGTTGATTTAGGTGCAATCTTACTGGCAGCAATATCCTTGCCTGTAAAGCCCTTTTGTGCAAAGCAATAATGACGGCACGTGTTTCCTTGCAGGTAACCACGTTTGACAAAGGAAGAACAGTGATTCCAAGCACCACCCTCCGTTTGAAGCTTCCAGTCTGTTATTCAAACTCAATCAGCATGACAGAGTGATCTCCAGCCTTGTCCTCGTCAACACTCACACCTGTGTTAACGAGAGAATCACTGACATTATGTCAGCTGGTCCTTTTGTGGCAGGGCTGAAATGCAGTGGAAATGTTTTTTGGGGAATTCAGTTAATTTGCATGGCAAAGAGGGACTTTGCAATTAATTGCAATTCATCTGATCACTCTTCATAACATTCTGGAGTATATGCAAATTGCCATCATACAAACTGAGGCAGCAGACTTTGTGAAAATTGATATTTATGTAATTCTCAAAACTTTTGTCCACGACTTTAATTTAAGCCTTGAAATATTTGATTGAAATACTGTAGAATTCCATTCATTCCTATGGAGGTCTGCTGTGTGCCAATATGGCTGATCGGTGGCTTCAAAGCCTTTCATTGGCCAAAACATAGCATCAGCAATCCAGGGTTTATATACATCATTGGTCCAGACAGACAGACTCAGTTTCCCTGGCACAGATACCTAGTCCTTGACTAAGAACTAGAAGCATGTTCAATGGCGATTCACAATTTAAGTCCTTTTTAGTCCAGGAATAAGCGTAATCTTTGTCCGGTAAACTTGTCCTAAATGTATTTCAAATATATCAGATGCCATTCCTTTGTATTTGTTTGTATTTTGGAGACCTTTTTATTGGTTCCATTGCAGCAGGTAAGCTCAATCAAGCACAGCTAAAGTATTTGAAATATTTTAAAATAGTATTTGAACCTAGGTCTGGTTGGTCATGTTGAACGACTATCTACAGTGCATTCGGAAAGTATTCAGACCTCTTCCCTTTTTCCACATTTTGTTATGTTACAGCCCTATTCTAAAATAGATTTAATAAATAAAAATCCTCATCAATCTACACACATTACCCCATAACAACAAAGTGAAAACAGGTTTTTAGAATTTGAAAAACTTAAATACCTTATTTACAAAACTATTCAGACCCTTTGCTATGAGACTCGAAATTGAGTTTCCATTGATCATCCTTGAGATGTTTCTACAACTACTACATTCAATTGATTTGAAATGATTTGGAAAGGCACACACCTGTCTATATAAGGTCCCACAGTTGACAGTGCATGTCAGAGCAAAAACCAAGCTGAGGTCGAAGGAATTGTCCGTAGAGCTCAGAGACAGAATTGTGTCGAGGCACAGATCTGGGGATTTTTGCAGCATTGAAGGTCCCCAAGAACACAGTGCCTGCCATCCTTCTTAAATGGAAGAAGTTTGGAACCACCAAGACTCTTATTAGAGCTGGCCGCCATGCCAAACTGTGTCATGTCTGGAGGAATCCTGGCACCATCCCTACGGTGAAGAATGGTGGTGGCAGCGTCATGCTGTTGGGATATTTTTCAGTGGCAGGAACTGCAAGACTAGTCAGAAACTAGGGAAAGACGAACGGAGCAAAATAAAGTGAAATCCTTGATGAAAACCTGCTCCAGAATGCTCAGGACCTCTGACTGGGGCGAAGGTTCACCTTCCAACAGGACCACTATCCTAAGCACACAGCCAAGACAACCCAGGAGTGACTTCGGGACAAGTCTCTGAATGTCCTTGAGTGGCCCAGCCAAAGCCCGTACTTGACCCTGTTCTAACATCTCTGGAGAGACCTGAAATTAGCTGTGCAGCGACGCTCCCCATCCAACCTGACAGTGCTTGAGAGGATCTGCAGAGAAGAATGTGAGAAACTCCCTAAATACAGGTGTGCCAAGCTTGTAGTGTCATACCCAAACCTCGAGGCTGAATACCTATGCAAATGTAATATTTCATTTAAAAAAAATATATATATATACATTTGCTAACATTTCTAAACTCCTGTTTTTGCTTTGTCATTATGGGGTATTGGGTGTAGATTGATGAGGGAAAAAAACTCTTAAGCCAAGACAGTAGGTGTGTTGTTGTTGTTTTTCCCCACAGGTGGAGTGACCATCCTGAATACCCATTTCACAATTAATATTTAGCCTGCCAATAGAATTCCATGTATTCCTTTACCCCTGTTATATTTTTTTATACGATTTTGTATTTATGACATTTATTTGGCAGGGACAATGTACAATAAAACAGTATGAGAAGTATGAGAAGTGATGCGTTGCACCAGATTTAGATGACATTTGAATATATCTGCAGTCCCTGAACACTGAACATGTTTCATTGTTTTTGTGTAACCATACTTTAGTAGTCTATATTTCTTTGAGTTAAAGGGACAATCTGTGCAAAAATATATATTTTTTATTTTTATTTTGTTAAAACTTCTATTTAATATTTTCTATAATTGAAATTAGATTCTGATTACATCTCTTTAGTTTGTGTTGGAAAGAGAAAAGTTAACCATAGAAATAAGAATGAACGCTATCATAACGGGTGGACTGGCGGCCATTGCGAGTGTACCCATAGGAGCAAAGCAGGAAGTAAAAGCAGGAAGTAAAAGTAGGAAGTAAAAGCAGGAAGTAAAAGTAGGATGTGTACCAATCAATCTGTGCTGTGATTTGTTGAAACAACTCAAATGACATTGCAAAAAAATACATTCCATTGCGTAAGCCATATCAGTTGGCATCATTTGAATTAACATTCTACATTACCATGGAAATTATGCATAACAATACTAGAAAGCCATTGCGAGTGTACCCATGAGTTTACCAGTCAAATTGCCAGGGTTAGAGGTTCCAAGCCCGTTCTATTCATTCTTATTTCTATGGGTTAACTCTGAAGAGAAAAAAAAGATCCAATCAGGATTTTTCTATGGTGGTCTCTGTGGGGAAAAATGTATCTGACATTCAACTGTATTAGTGCAGAATTTTGGAGTGACAGGGAAATCAACCAATCACATTTTGACTTGTAATGGGTGAGACTGTTTTTAGAATATTTTTGCAGCTCTCTTGCTGTCTTTTTGAAGAAAATATGTGTGAAACATTGTTGCATTTAAACTTTAGATCACCAGTTCCTTTGTGTGCTGAACGTGATAAAATATGTTTGCAATTGGAAGTAATAGTTGAAAGGACAGCGACTGTAATCGGCATATTGTTAAAAGCAACCCATTCATAAGCCAGTTGGCACCAATCATTACAAAAACACAACCATTAAGCATTTCCAATTGGAATTAAGGTAGCAGGTTAGGAGACAGTTAGGAAAAGGGTTATGGTTAACCACAATGCTCTCCTAACCTGCTACAAAATTCACTGTGTATCGAAGTGGCGTGAAAACAGGGTGTCCCAGTTGTTTAGGCGGTTATTGTTGCTTGTCGCATTATTCCGTGCCTGGTACGTGAGTGACAGACAGCCCTCAGACTGCCTCAGGCCTTCATTCTTATTTCTATGGGCGTTTGCCTAAGGCCTGTTTTGATTAATTCATGATGTTGTCAAAAAGCATTGCTACTTCTGCATTAGTGCTAGATATTATTTTGTGCGCATTAAGTGGTGATGCTTCTGTTATTCTTCTTGATTTTAGAATTTGTTGTTTAACATTTTGTACGATTTTTTCATCATCATGGATGGTCAGTTCTTGCATCCATAGCACTGCATATGAATTTGAGAGGGGTTATATTTCTCTGGCCCCTTCCCTCAGCTGTTTACCAAAAACAGTGGAGGGGTGTCTGCTTTGTTATTGTTTGAACTGAGTATTTGGGCTTTAATTCTGTCATTTTAACAGTAACAAAAGGCCACCAGGGGGCTCTACTTGACAATGAATGAAAACCTATGACTAGAAATGCTGATTATCCCATCACTCTGTACTTTGCCACTAAAAACTGTGCCTAAGTTGTATTTAACACATTTAGCAAATAATTACAATAATCAGACTGCAGAAGTATCCCAAGTTTTAGTTATAAGAATAGTCTTAGTTATAACACTAGTCTTAGTTATAACACTATTCTTAGTTATAACACTGTTCTTAGTATAACACTAGTCTTAGATATAACACTGTTCTTAGTTATAACACGAGTCTTAGTTATAACACTGTTCTTAGTTATAACACGAGTCTTAGTTATAACACTATTCTTAGTATAACACAAGTCTTAGTTATAACACTATTCTTAGATATAACACTATTCTTAGTTATAACACTAGTCTTAGTTATAACACTAGTCTTAGTTATAACACGAGTCTTAGTTATAACACTATTCTTAGATATAACACTATTCTTAGTTATAACACTAGTCTTAGTTATAACACGAGTCTTAGTTATAACACTATTCTTAGATATAACACTATTCTTAGATATAACACTAGTCTTAGATATAACACTAGTCTTAGTTATAACACGACTCTTAGTTATAACACTATTCTTAGATATAACACTAGTCTTAGATATAACACGACTCTTAGTTATAACACTATTCTTAGATATAACACTAGTCTTAGATATAACACGAGTCTTAGTTATAACACTATTCTTAGTATAACACAAGTCTTAGTTATAACACTATTCTTAGATATAACACTAGTCTTAGATATAACACTGTTCTTAGTTATAACACTAGTCTTAGTTATAACACTAGTCTTAGTATTACACGAGTCTTAGTTATAACACTATTCTTAGTTATAACACTAGTCTTAGATATAACACTGTTCTTAGTTATAACACTAGTCTTAGTTATAACACTAGTCTTAGTATTACACGAGTCTTAGTTATAACACTAGTCTTAGTTATAACACGAGTCTTAGTATAACACTATTCTTAGTATAACACTGTTCTTAGTATAACACGAGTCTTAGTTATAACACTAGTCTTAGTTATAACACTAGTCTTAAAAATAACACTGTTCTTAGTATAACACTAGTCTTAGTTATAACACTAGTCTTAGTTATAACATGAGTCTTAGTTAGAACACTAGTCTTAGTTATAACATGAGTCTTAGTTATAACACTAGTCTTAGTTATAACACTAGTCTTAGTTATAACACTAGTCTTAGTTATAACACAAGTCTTAGTTATAACACAAGTCTTAGTTTATAACACTAGTCTTAGTTATAACATGAGTCTTAGTTATAACACTAGTCTTAGTTATAACACTAGTCTTAGTTATAACACTAGTCTTAGTTATAACACAAGTCTTAGTTATAACACTAGTCTTAGTTATAACACTAGTCTTAGTTATAACACTAGTCTTAGTTATAACACAAGTCTTAGTTATAACACTAGTCTTAGTTATAACATGAGTCTTAGTTATAACACTGTTCTTAGTATAACACTGTTCTTAGTATAACACTGTTCTTAGTATAACACTAGTCTTAGTTATAACACTAGTCTTAGTTATAACACTAGTCTTAAATATAACACTGTTCTTAGTTAAAACACTATTCTTAGTTATAACACTAGTCTTAGTATAACACTAGTCTTAGTTATAACACTAGTCTTAGTTATAACACTAGTCTTAGTTATAACACGAGTCTTAGTTATAACACTATTCTTAGTATAACACTGTTCTTAGTATAACACTAGTCTTAGTTATAACACTAGTCTTAGTTATAACACTAGTCTTAGTATAACACTAGTCTTAGTATAACACTGTTCTTAGTTATAACACTAGTCTTAGTTATAACACTAGTCTTAGTATAACACTAGTCTTAGTATAACACTAGTCTTAGTTATAACACTAGTCTTAGTATAACACTAGTCTTAGTATAACACTGTTCTTAGTTATAACACTAGTCTTAGTTATAACACTATTCTTAGTATAACACTGTTCTTAGTTATAACACTAGTCTTAGTTATAACACTAGTCTTAGTATAACACTAGTCTTAGTATAACACTGTTCTTAGTATAACACTATTCTTAGTATAACACTGTTCTTAGTATAACACTAGTCTTAGTTATAACACTAGTCTTAGTTATAACACGAGTCTTAGTATAACACTAGTCTTAGTTATAACACTAGTCTTAGTATAACACTATTCTTAGTATAACACTGTTCTTAGTATAACACTAGTCTTAGTTATAACACTAGTCTTAGTTATAACACTATTCTTAGTTATAACACTAGTCTTAGTTATAACACTAGTCTTAGTTATAACACTAGTCTTAGTTATAACACTAGTCTTAGTTATAACACTAGTCTTAGTTATAACACTATTCTTAGTATAACACTGTTCTTAGTATAACACTAGTCTTAGTTATAACACTAGTCTTAGTTATAACACTAGTCTTAGTATAACACTAGTCTTAGTATAACACTGTTCTTAGTTATAACACTGTTCTTAGTTATAACACTAGTCTTAGTTATAACACTAGTCTTAGTATAACACTAGTCTTAGTATAACACTAGTCTTAGTTATACCACTAGTCTTAGTTATAACACTAGTCTTAGTTATAACACTAGTCTTAGTTATAACACTAGTCTTAGTATAACACGAGTCTTAGTTTATAACACTAGTCTTAGTTATAACATGAGTCTTAGTTATAACACTGTTCTTAGTATAACACGAGTCTTAGTATAACACTATTCTTAGTATAACACTGTTCTTAGTATAACACTAGTCTTAGTTATAACACTAGTCTTAGTATAACACTAGTCTTAGTATAACACTAGTCTTAGTTATAACACTAGTCTTAGTTATAACACTAGTCTTAAATATAACACTGTTCTTAGTATAACACGCGTCTTAGTATAACACGAGTCTTAGTTATAACACGAGTCTTAGTTATAACACGAGTCTTAGTTATAACACTGTTCTTAGTATAACACGAGTCTTAGTATAACACTAGTCTTAGTTATAACACTTATTAGTTATAACACTAGTCTTAGTATAACACTATTCTTAGTATAACACTGTTCTTAGTTATAACACTAGTCTTAGTTATAACACTATTCTTAGTATAACACGAGTCTTAGTTATAACACTATTCTTAGTATAACACTGTTCTTAGTATAACACTAGTCTTAGTTATAACACTAGTCTTAGTATAACACTATTCTTAGTATAACACTGTTCTTAGTATAACACTAGTCTTAGTTATAACACTAGTCTTAGTTATAACAGGAGTCTTAGTTATAACAGGAGTCTTAGTTATAACACTAGTCTTAGTTATAACACTAGTCTTAGTTATAACAGGAGTCTTAGTATAACACTAGTCTTAGCTATAACACTAGTCTTAAAAATAACACTGTTCTTAGTATAACACTAGTCTTAGTTATAACACTAGTCTTAGTTATAACAGGAGTCTTAGTTATAACACTAGTCTTAGTTATAACACTAGTCTTAGTTATAACAGGAGTCTTAGTTATAACACTAGTCTTAGTATAACACTAGTCTTAGTTATAACACGACTCTTAGTTATAACACTATTCTTAGTATAACACTGTTCTTAGTATAACACTAGTCTTAGTTATAACACTAGTCTTAGTTATAACACTAGTCTTAAATATAACACTGTTCTTAGTTAAAACACTATTCTTAGTTATAACACTAGTCTTAGTATAACACTAGTCTTAGTTATAACACGAGTCTTAGTTATAACACTAGTCTTAGTATAACACTAGTCTTAGTATAACACTGTTCTTAGTTATAACACTAGTCTTAGTTATAACACTAGTCTTAGTATAACACTAGTCTTAGTATAACACTAGTCTTAGTTATAACACTAGTCTTAGTATAACACTAGTCTTAGTATAACACTGTTCTTAGTTATAACACTAGTCTTAGTTATAACACTATTCTTAGTATAACACTGTTCTTAGTTATAACACTAGTCTTAGTTATAACACTAGTCTTAGTATAACACTAGTCTTAGTATAACACTAGTCTTAGTTATAACACTATTCTTAGTTATAACACTAGTCTTAGTTATAACACTAGTCTTAGTTATAACACTAGTCTTAGTTATAACACTAGTCTTAGTTATAACACTAGTCTTAGTTATAACACTATTCTTAGTATAACACTGTTCTTAGTATAACACTAGTCTTAGTTATAACACTAGTCTTAGTTATAACACTAGTCTTAGTATAACACTAGTCTTAGTATAACACTGTTCTTAGTTATAACACTGTTCTTAGTTATAACACTAGTCTTAGTTATAACACTAGTCTTAGTATAACACTAGTCTTAGTATAACACTAGTCTTAGTTATACCACTAGTCTTAGTTATAACACTAGTCTTAGTTATAACACTAGTCTTAGTTATAACACTAGTCTTAGTATAACACGAGTCTTAGTTTATAACACTAGTCTTAGTTATAACATGAGTCTTAGTTATAACACTGTTCTTAGTATAACACGAGTCTTAGTATAACACTATTCTTAGTATAACACTGTTCTTAGTATAACACTAGTCTTAGTTATAACACTAGTCTTAGTATAACACTAGTCTTAGTATAACACTAGTCTTAGTTATAACACTAGTCTTAGTTATAACACTAGTCTTAAATATAACACTGTTCTTAGTATAACACGACTCTTAGTTATAACACTAGTCTTAGTTATAACACTAGTCTTAAATATAACACTATTCTTAGTATAACACGCGTCTTAGTTATAACACGAGTCTTAGTTATAACACGAGTCTTAGTTATAACACTGTTCTTAGTATAACACGAGTCTTAGTATAACACTAGTCTTAGTTATAACACTTATTAGTTATAACACTAGTCTTAGTATAACACTATTCTTAGTATAACACTGTTCTTAGTTATAACACTAGTCTTAGTTATAACACTATTCTTAGTATAACACGAGTCTTAGTTATAACACTAGTCTTAGTATAACACTATTCTTAGTATAACACTATTCTTAGTATAACACGAGTCTTAGTTATAACACGAGTCTTAGTATAACACTATTCTTAGTATAACACTGTTCTTAGTATAACACTAGTCTTAGTTATAACACTAGTCTTAGTTATAACAGGAGTCTTAGTTATAACACTAGTCTTAAATATAACACTAGTCTTAGTATAACACTAGTCTTAGTTATAACACTAGTCTTAAATATAACACTATTCTTAGTATAACACGCGTCTTCGTTATAACACTAGTCTTAGTATAACACGAGTCTTAGTTATAACACTAGTCTTAGTATAACACGAGTCTTAGTTATAACACTAGTCTTAGTTATAACACTGTTCTTAGTATAACACTAGTCTTAGTATAACACTAGTCTTAGTTATAACACTAGTCTTAGTTATAACACTATTCTTAGTATAACACTAGTCTTAGTTATAACACTAGTCTTAGTTATAACACTAGTCTTAGTTATAACACGAGTCTTAGTATAACACTAGTCTTAGTTATAACACTAGTCTTAGTTATAACACTATTCTTAGTATAACACTAGTCTTAGATATAACACTGTTCTTAGTTATAACACAGAGTTCCTCTGTCCAGTGTCTGTGTTCTTTTACCCATCTTCATCTTTTCTTTTTATTGGCCACTCTGAGATATGGCTTTTTCTTTGCAACTCTGCCTAGAAGACTTGCATCCCGGAGTCGCCTCTTCACTGTTGATGTTGAGACTGGTGTTTTGCGGGTACTATTTTATGAAGCTGCCAGTTGGGGACTTGAGAGGCGTCTGCTTCTCAAACTGAACACTCTAATGTACTTGTCCTCTTGCTCAGTTGTGCACCGGGGCCTCCCACTCCTATTTTGGTTAGAGCCAGTTTGCGCTGTTCTGTGAAAGGAGTAGTACACAGCGTTGTATGAGATCTTCAGTTTCTTGGCAATTTCTCACATGGAATAACCTTCATTTCTCAGAACAAGAATAGACTGACGAGTTTCAGAAGAAAGGTCTTCGTTTCTGGCCATTTTGAGCCTTCTAATGATCAATTAGCCTTTTAAAATGATAAACTTGGATTAGCTAACACAACGTGCCATTGGAACACAGGAGTGATGGTTGCTGATACTGGGCCTCTGTACGCCTATGTACGCACATATTCCTTTAAAAATCTCCTGTTTTTTTATGTTATTTTAATGGCCAAAAAAATGTGCTTTTCTTTCAAAAACAAGGCAATTTCTAAGTGACCCCAAACTTTTGAACAGTTGTGTATGTCTAGTATTGATAGTTCTTCTGTTATGTTTATTGTTATGATAGTCTGTTATGTCTATTGTTATGATAGTCTGTTATGTCTATTGTTATGATAGTCTGTTATGTCTATTGTTATGATAGTCTGTTATGTCTATTGTTATGATAGTCTGTTATGTCTATTGTTATGATAGTCTGTTATGTTTATTGTTATGATAGTCTGTTATGTCTGTTGTTATGATAGTCTGTTATGTTTATTGTTATGATAGTCTGTTATGTCTATTGTTATGATAGTCTGTTATGTTTGTTGTTCTGATAGTCTGTTATGTCTATTGTTATGATAGTCTGTTATGTTTATTGTTATGATAGTCTGTTATGTCTATTGTTATGATAGTCTGTTATGTTTGTTGTTCTGATAGTCTGTCATGTCTGTTGTTATGATAGTCTGTTATGTCTATTGTTCTGATAGTCTGTCATGTCTGTTGTTATGATAGTCTGTTATGTCTATTGTTATGTTAGTCTGTTAAATCTGATTTCTGTTGTAGGTGAGATGAGGTGAATGTCAGGTCTTTCTCAAATTTGATTGGTCAAAGGGGATTTGGGCCGGATTCAATCAAATCTACCATAGCAATGTTTACGCAGTGTCTTTGTGTATAAAACAGCTGCCACCCACACCACGCACACTTTATTCTAAACACTGGAAGCACCTGTGAGGGGACTACTTCCTAGCCTCGCAAGCCGCCTGATCTCCCGAGCTTATACAACCCAAAACCACTTGGTTTCACAACAGAAAAATATCTGTTTAACCACTAGTCTGAGTGCTGGTCTGTTTCTGCTGTCTTGCCAACTTCTTATGGAATTGTCATGCTAAACATGTAACAATGAGTGACAAGGAGTTGGCAAGAAAGCAGAAAGATACTGGCACTCAGGGCAGGCTACATAACCACTAGCTTAACTGTTACCAATCAATGTGTAACAGACACTCTGACTAAGCTATAGATCCCTCAAACTCAACTCTTGACCTCAAAGCCAGTTCCTCAGCATTCTTTCATTGTTCCCCTCTAATTAGGGACTGATTTAGACTGGGTGCAATTAATGATCACATAGAACAGAGAACCAGCAGGCTCCGGACCTTGTCGGGCAGGGTTTCCCAAACTAGAGATGTGGGGTCGCCTGGTATGAAAATGGGGTCGCGAGAGAAAATGTGAGCTTGGTTCATAGAACTGGGGTTAGGTCAGTAACCTCCGGTAGCCGCTAGACATGGTTGTTTTAAACAGAGCGCGGTTTCTGTTTTCTTCCTACAAATGTGGCTCTATTTTTTCAATGGTTAAAGCGAAAAAATATTATGACCCCATCACTGTAAGATAAGACTCGCAGGAACACGTGTATACGTACTATTTCCCTCTACTATGCCAACAAACTGTTGGAACCTATTGGACAAGACCAGGCACTAAATCAGACTGGAGGGAAAAGAATATCAAAGATTCAGTATATATGCATAATCATGACCTCTTGGCGCAACAAACTAGTTAAATTAAGATAAAGCAGGGGTTATGGGAATCTTTATGAGCAAACCTTCCAACTGTGTCTTACAGTCAGACTACAGATCAGGCCCAAACTGCCTTCCTTCACGACAGGAGACCTGGAGCCGCATGCTTAAACCTCCTAATGAACAGCATGGTTGTTATGAACAGGACAGGCTGATTGTAACAAGGAAAGACAGGGCAGCGTCTTCAGCCTGGCGGACAGACACAGTGTGAGTCCCAAATAGCACCCCATTCCCTATATAGTGCCAAATAGCACCCTATTCTCTATATAGTGCACTACTTTTGACCGGAGCCCTGTGGGCCCTCGTCAAAAGTAGTGCACTACATAGGGAATACGGTGTAATTTGAGACTCCGATCAGCGACCTGTGGCAGTACAGTGAAGAACAGCAGGAAACTAACTAAAATGGGGGAGGATGAAGGGAAATACAATTCATTGTTGTTGGACCGTTTTTTACTCTTTATGTTATTTTAGACCGGTGGAAATCATCAAGTGTGACAATTATTTTGGACAAGGTCTTGGGCCATTTTTTAAAGAATGGAATGTGTGGGCAATTAATAAAGCTTTCCTCGTAAACAGGACTGAACGACTGAACTATGATGACCTGAAGCAGTTGTTAATGCTTTGATTTTGCACATCTAGGCCTGACACTGTCTTGACTCCCTTTATCATGTGTAAGTCGACCTTCAAAACATATTATACTATCTGATCATGTGCACTTGAGGAAGTGGATGGAGTATATTAATGTCATGGTCATTCTATATTTGATAGATCTGGGCATACCCATGGTTTGAAGGCGGGTAAGCGTAGGACATGAAACCACCATCTCCAATCAACAATGCTCTCAATTGTACCTGTAGATGTATCCTGTTCAGATTATTAGGTCCTTGTATAGGGAGTCATGGTGACACAGCACACAGTTTAATGATAAGAGGAACGATCCAATGTCAAGCTACTACAAGGAACATGCTTTAGGATAACTCTGCCAAAGGTTACAATTACTGATGAAACGCCATCCCATCCGTTTGGCAGAAAAATGTGGTGTTTGGGTAACACAATTTAATTGAGAACAGTATTGGTTATGTTAGTTACTGTCAATGCTGTCTTCTGTAAAGCTCTATAGGGCTGTCTACTGGTCATTCTCTCCACTGAGGATCTGTTGCAAATAATCTACAATGCACAGGGCCTCTATGCCTACAGTATGAACTAGCTTCAGTTTGGTGGTGGAAAGGTTGAGCTACCCCCCCCCCCCCCCCCCCCCCCCCATACAATGTAAAGCACTGGGACTAATCGTTAGCATAATTAAATATGTAGATTATAGATGTAGTCAAATCTATTATGGAGATAGATCATTTGTTGATCTCACATGGGGTTAATTCCTGGAAAGCTAGATAGTTATCTGGCAAAGCCAAGCTGTATCTCTAATTTACGGTCGCTCCAAGACCCTGAATACAAGTACAACTAAGTCAAACAACTGCAGGTTGAGGGAAAGCAAACTTCTGTCCTTGACTAGAATACTAATACAGTTTGAAAAAGAAAATGGAGGGAGGGAGAAACAAAATGCCCTCACCCCAAAAGAACCTGCAAGGCAGAAAATGCCAGAACACGTCAACCCCAGAAAAGGCCTCTGGATTGTTAAGACCCACAACCTTCAAACAAATGCCTTGAA
Source organism: Salvelinus fontinalis (assembly GCF_029448725.1). Taxonomy (NCBI): domain Eukaryota; kingdom Metazoa; phylum Chordata; class Actinopteri; order Salmoniformes; family Salmonidae; genus Salvelinus; species Salvelinus fontinalis. The sequence continues at coordinate 17,006,183 of NC_074669.1, forward strand.
CTGGGCCACTCTAGCCCCATGCGGTGGGAAAATGTTGTGAATGGGGTGCTGGGCCTGTGAGGAAGGGATCCGGTCTATTTTCCGGGGGATGAATCGGGGATGTGTTTGGGAGCAGGGGCTTCACTAAGCAGGAGTGATGTTTTAATTACAATCAGTCAGTGCAGACAGCTTAGAAATCTCACTTGACTGGAGGAATATATGATGGGGTTGGATGGGGCTCTTTGGGGTGCGACGGTGTGTGTGTGTGTGCCTGCATGCATGCCTGTGTGTGTCAGTCTGTAATGTATTTAGGGAGATCTATAAGGCTAAACACAATATTGAACCCAGTCCCACCTCCCCCTCTCACTATAGACCGAGAGAGAGACCCTGGGAGAATGTATGTTTCCAAGGTTATGCAATCGACCCACCACACAGAGAAGGCACAGACCTCTAGTGTGCTGCGTTGAGTGTGTGTGTGTGTGTGTGTGGGGTGGAGGGTGGGGGGGAGGGGGAGGGGGAGGAGTGTGTGGGGGTTTCTGAATGGAACTAGAGGAAGGGGGGCTAGAAGAGGGTGCAGAGAAAAGTTGACGAGAAGCTCATTGAAGGCTGAACTAAAGTTTGGAGTTACAGAGATCCCCGCCCCTCCATGCACGTTATATAGTGCAACCTGGACACCAACAGGCCAATATCTGGCTAACCATTCAAACCATAAGGCTGTCTTTACATCACTATGAAAGGTGAGTACGCACTGGGTGAAAAAATATGCTTACTTTTCCATGCATCTGTACTGGTGAAATCATCATACACAATTACAGTGGCATATTTCCTGCTTCATTTTAGGTTGGCATGAGTTTGCACTCTTCTAAAAATAACTTTTTGTTGAATGGTTAAGTTTGATGAATATTCAGTGAGTATTGTTGAATCCTAGATGTTGGCTCTGCGCCATACTTGGTTTGTCTTTATGAAGATATCCCATCTGGTCTGATGATGCGTCCTTATTGAGACATTTGGGGACCATTATTTGGCACTTTTTTGATTGTGTAATAATGAAAACTGTCACTGAGGTTAGGAATAGTCTAGATGTTGATCTATTGAGAGGAGCTAATGTCCATGGATCTTATCCAGTCTTTATGACATGCAAGTCATGGATATACTTTAAGAAGGTAAGGTTGACAGGTCTGTTGTTGACAACTTTTGGTGATGAGGTCCATAATCACTCTGTTGACAGGTTGCTTAACAAACGTGTGCAGATTCAGTTGGATCGATACAAATGCATTTAAACATCTAAACCAATTGAAATGCAATGTGTTACTGTATCATTAGAAACAATACCAGCTGCCCTGGTTAACCTTGGCTAATGAATAACATAAGAATCATGCATGACTTGCCTTGCCTGACCCTTTTGTCTTTAGAGTTAAAAGTATAGTGGGTTGGGTTATGTTCCATTTGTTTATGCACCCTACATAAGGAGCTGTTATGTCACCCTACATAAGGAGCTGTTATGTCACCCTACATAAGGAGATGTTATGTCACCCTACATAAGGATCTGTTATGATAGCCTCTATAAGGAGCTGTTATGTCACTGTACATAAGGAGCTGCTATAGCACCCTACATAAGGAGCTGTTATGTTACCCTTTATACACCCTTTATATAGTATGACACCAGCTTTTAGATGATTTGTTATGGATCCATGCCATGCTTGTGAAGACTTGTGTGCTATATAAAGCATTTATATTTATATAGCATTTATTGTTAGTTTGAAGTGGGACCATCCCCTCAACTCCATTACGCAATTACAAAATAATTACTAAACTACTGTAGTATGTAAGTCCATGTTAATGCAATATTGTTGCTAGAGTTACTGAATAAATTCTAAACATGAATACAGTGAGATCATCCATATGTAATGTGGTACCATGATAGATGCAGCCAGAGCCACAGGAGAAGTCATTCCTACTTTATGTTGGCTATACTTAGCTGATGCAGGTGTCTGGATAATGGGACCGGTCTAGAATATTATTGTTTTTTTCTGTCAGATGGGCAAAGTGAGGGGCATACAAATAGATTGAGTACAGTAATAGTTTTTAATATACACTGCTCAAAAAAATGAAGGGAACACTTAAACAACACAATGTAACTCCAAGTCAATCACACTTCTGTGAAATCAAACTGTCCACTTAGGAAGCAACACTGATTGACAATAAATTTCACATGCTGTTGTGCAAATGGAATAGACTAAAGGTGGAAATTATAGGCAATTAGCCAGACACCCCCAATAAAGGAGTGATTCTGCAGGTGGTGACCACAGACCACTTCTCAGTTCCTATGCTTCCTGGCTGATGTTTTGGTCACTTTTGAATGCTGGCGGTGCTCTCACTCTAGTGGTAGCATGAGACGGAGTCTACAACCCACACAAGTGGCTCAGGTAGTGCAGCTAGTCCAGGATGGCACATCAATGCGAGCTGTAGAAAGAAGGTTTGCTGTGTCTGTCAGCGTAGTGTCCAGAGCATGGAGGCGCTACCAGGAGACAGGCCAGTACATCAGGAGACGTGGAGGAGGCCGTAGGAGGGCAACAACCCAGCAGCAGGACCGCCACCTCCGCCTTTGAGCAGGAGGAGCACTGCCAGAGCCCTGCAAAATGACCTCCAGCAGGACACAAATGTGCATGTGTCAGCATATGGTCTCACAAGGGCTCTGAGGATCTCATCTCGGTACCTAATGGCAGTCAGGCTACCTCTGGCGAGCACATGGAGGGCTGTGCGGCCCCACAAAGAAATGCCACCCCACACCATGACTTACCCACTGCCAAACCGGTCATGCTGGAGGATGTTGCAGGCAGCAGAACGTTCTCCACGGCATCGCCAGACTCTGTCACGTCTGTCACATGTGCGTGTGAACCTGCTTTCATCTGTGAAGAGCACAGGGCGCCAGTGGCGAATTTGCCAATCTTGGTGTTCTCTGGCAAATGCCAAACGTCCTGCACGGTGTTGGGCTGTAAGCACAACCCCCACCTGTGGATGTCGGGCCCTCATACCACCCTCATGGAGTCTGTTTCTGACCGTTTGAGCAGACACATGCACATTTGTGGCCTGCTGGAGGTCATTTTGCAGGGCTCTGGCAGTGCTCCTCCTGCTCAAAGGCGGAGGAAGCGGTCCTGCTGCTGGGTTGTTGCCCTCCTACGGCCTCCTCCACGTCTCCTTATGTACTGGCCTGTCTCCTGGTAGCGCCTCCATGCTCTGGACACTACGCTGACAGACACAGCAAACCTTCTTGCCACAGCTCGCATTGATGTGCCATCCTGGATGAGCTGCACTACCTGAGCCACTTGTGTGGGTTGTAGACTCCGTCTCATGCTACCACTAGAGTAAGAGCACCGCCAGCATTCAAAAGTGACCAAAACATCAGCCAGGAAGCATAGGAACTGAGAAGTGGTCTGTGGTCACCACCTGCAAAATCACTCCTTTATTGGGGGTGCCTTGCTAATTGCCTATAATTTCCACCTTTTGTCTATTCCATTTGCACAACAGCATGTGAAATTTATTGTCAATCAGTGTTGCTTCCTAAGTGGACAGTTTGATTTCACAGAAGTGTGATTGACTTGGAGTTACATTGTGTTGTTTAAGTGTTCCCTTTATTTTTTTGAGCAGTGTACATTTCTGGTTCTTAAAACATTCAGCTTTTTTTGTTTTGTTAAACGTGCCTACAGTAGCAACCCAGCAGATCTGATCCTGTGGTGGAAATCAATGTCATTGTTTACATTTTCCCTTGGGGTTTTCACTCATTTGTGTCCTTAAGTCATCCAGGACTTTGTGCCTTGTACATTCTGACCACAATCAGTATGATGGGTTTTCACCCACATCCAAGTGTTGACTTGACTTATCTCAGACAAACAAAGAGACTCAGATATTGGAGAATTTAAACATGTACGTACAGTATCACACTCAGTCTTAATGTAAACATAATTTCAGACAGATGTGTTGAATAATTTGATCAGAGATGTTAATTTATCTAACATTTTTATAATTTCATAAAGTGTTTGGTAATGGGTTGCATAATTAAAATCCAATACACCTGCCAGGTAAGTGTATTGGATTTTAATTATGCAACCCAATGTTGGAATATGTCAGGTAACTGTGATCATGCTTTGCATTTTCCACTGTACTGATGTTGACAGTTGACGTATGCATTAACCTGATGTTTGGAGACCTTACAGTCTGTCATCTGTCAGCGTGTCTAGAACTGATTGCCTGAGTATTATTATGTTAGGACATCTCTTAATGAAGAAGCACAGAGGCAATGCTATGACTGCATTAAAAACACGGTGTGTACAACACATTAAGAACAACCAGTGTAGATGAAGGGGACGTGGCAGGTTAAAGAAGTATTTTTAAGCCTTGAGAATATTGAGGCATGGATTGTGTGTGTGCTATTCAGAGGGTGAATGGGCAAGACAAAAGATTTAAGTGACTTTGAACGGGGTATGATTGTATGTGCCAGGCGCACAGGTTTGAGTGTGTCAAGAACTGCAAAGCTGTTGGGTTTTTCACGCTCGACAGTTTCCCATGTGTGTCAAGAATGGTCCACCACCCAAAGAACATCCAACTAACTTGATACAATTGTGGGAAGCATTGGAGTCGACATGGGCCAGCATCCCTGTGGAATGCTTTCGACACCTTGTAGAATTCATGCCCCGATGAATTGAGGCTGTTCTGAGGGCAAAAGAGGGTGCAACTCAATATTAGGAAGGTGTTCCTAATGTTTTGTACACTCAATGTTTATCAGTTGGTGGTTCAAACCACCTAAAACCAATTAAGGGTTAAATGATGTTAATAAGAGCTAGAGCAGGATCTCACCACTGGTGGGTGTGATGACATGCTGTAACATCCTCAGACAAGTTTATGAACATCTAGTTCCAAAATTCAAATACTTTTCTGTTTTGTGTGTCAACGGAGCGTATCGTACGGAGCTTTGTGGCATACCTATGCCCCCTAGGCAAAAACTGTGAGGAAAATAGGGTTGTTGTAAATAATGGTGATTCAGGTTGGAACTTGCAGTCTAAATCCTCTGACTATCTTTGTATGATGCCAAGAATCACAATCACTTATATTCACAACAGCCATTTATTATTTCACAATGTCATGAAGCAAATCTTATGGAGAACATTTTCCAAGATGGCAGCGTAGGTGAAAAAGATCTGAGGGCCACCATCAATCTACACCTGCAGTAGTAACAGCACGTGATTAAACAGACATGAACACACACACACTCAAACCCACACACATATTCTCACACATAGGAACACAACATGAACACAAACATATACGTGCACAGTCAAATAATAACCCCTGGGTTTTCTGGGAAAAGAGTAGAAATAGTGATATCCCCTGACTATCCGTACATTTTTAAAACAAGAAAATTCTGCCGCCTGGTTTGCTTAATATAAGGAATTTGAAAGTATTTATACTTTTACTTTTGATGCTTAAGTATACTTTATCAATTAAATTGACTTTTGACACTTAAATAGGTTTAAAACCAAATACTTTGAAACTTTTGCTCAAATAGTATTTAATGGGGGACATTCACTTTTACTTGAGTCATTTTCTATTAAGGTATCTTTACTTTTACTCAAGTATGACAACTGGGTACTTTTTCCACCACTGGTAGTCAGAAATAGTGATATCCAGTATTCAGACAGAAAGAGTGAAATCCATTAGGCTGACAGAAAGGGTGATATCTAGTAGTTAGACAGAAAGAGTAGAAAGAGTGATATCCAATAGGCTGACAGAAAGAGTGATATCCAGTAGGCTGACAGAAAGGGTGATATCTAGTAGTTAGACAGAAAGAGTAGAAAGAGTGATATCCAGTAGGCTGACAGAAAGAGTGATATCCAGTAGGCTGACAGAAAGGGTGATATCTAGTAGTTAGACAGAAAGAGTAGAAAGAGTGATATCCAGTAGGCTGACAGAAAGAGTGATATCCAGTAGGCTGACAGAAAGAGTGATATCCAGTAGACTGACAGAAAGGGTGATATCTAGTAGTAAGACAGAAAGAGTAGAAAGAGTGATATCCAGTAGGCTGACAGAAAGAGTGATATCCAGTAGACTGGCAGAAAGAGTGATATCCAGTAGGCTGACAGAAAGAGTGATATCCAGTAGGCTGACAGAAAGAGTGATATCCAGTAGGCCGACAGAAAGAGTGATATCCCGTAGCCTGACAGAAAGAGTGATATCCAGTAGACTGACAGAAAGAGTGATATCCAGTAGACTGACAGAAAGAGTGATATCCAGTAGTCTGACAGAAAGAGTGATATCCAGTAGGCCGACAGAAAAAGTGATGTCCCGTAACCTGACAGAAAGAGTGATATCCAGTAGGCTGACAGAAAGAGTGATATCCAGTAGGCTGACAGAAAGAGTGATATCCAGTAGGCTGACAGAAAGAGTGATATCCAGTAGGCTGACAGAAAGAGTGATATCCAGTAGGCTGACAGAAAGAGTAATATCCAGTAGGCTGACAGAAAGAGTGATATCCAGTAGGCTGACAGAAAGAGTGATATCCAGTAGGCTGACAGAGAGAGTAATATCCAGTAGGCTGACAGAAAGAGTAATATCCAGTAGGCTGACAGAAAGAGTGATATCCAGTAGGCTGACAGAGAGAGTAATATCCAGTAGGCTGACAGAAAGAGTGATATCCAGTAGGCTGACAGAAAGAGTGATATCCAGTAGGCTGACAAAAAGAGTGATATCCAGTAGGCTGACAGAAAGAGTAATATCCAGTAGGCTGACAGAAAGAGTAATATCCAGTAGGCTGACAGAAAGAGTGGTATACAGTAGGCTGACAGAAAGAGTGATATCCAGTAGGCTGACAGAAAGAGTGATATCCGATAGGCTGACAGAGATTGATATCCAGTAGGCTGACAGAAAGAGTGATATCCAGTAGGCTGACAGAAAGAGTGATATCCAGTAGGCTGACAGAAAGAGTAATATCCAGTAGGCTGACAGAAATAGTGGTATCAAGTTGGCTGACAGAAAGAGTGATATCCAGTAGGCTGACAGAAAGAGTGTAATCCGATAAGCTGACAGAGATTGATATCCAGTAGGCTGACAGAAAGAGTGATATCCAGTAGGTTACCCACTGTAGTCAGTCAGTGAGTCTGTTGAAGTGCAGTCTTTTATGAGAGAGGTGAATGCTGGCCCAGTGACTTGGCTTGAGACTTAATGAGAGAGGTGAATGCTGGCCCAGTGGCTTTGCGTGAGGCTTTATGAGAGAGGTGAATGCTTGGCTTGAGGCTTGGCGTGCTCAGTTCTCCTCAGTCTTGGCCTTCATTTCAGACAGCCCCCTAGCTTCTGTATCAACACCTATCTGCAAAGCAGCTGTCCTGTTACTAAAAATGAGGCAAATATTTATTCTCACCTAGTGAAAAAAAAGTGAGGCCTGTGCCCCTGGACTAGAGTCTGGAGAGGTCTCGGTGTGGAGGAATTTGGCTTCTGGGTCACGCTGCCCCCGTGGCCCACACTGAGCCTGTGAAAAACCAAGGTAAAGTGTGATCAGGCTCCCTGGCAGCCTGGAGATCTCCTCTCTATGCCGTCCCAGCAGCACAAAGAAGCCCCTTGCCAATAAGAGGCTCCAGTCCTTTATGATGCCAAGCCTTCATTCCCACCAAATACCTTCTGAAAACAAGGGGCTCTATTTTTACCGCTGGCCACAATTTGGCCCATGCTCAGAAGATGTTGGCTCCTCTCTCCCCTCCATCCCATCCACCTTGCCCTGCTCTGCCAGTGATAGGCTGAGCTAAGAGCACATTCCCAAAGCTTATGGCACAGCGGGGTTGCCATCTCTCCTATTGTTGCAGACCTAAATTCAACTCTCTCTGCCGAGAAAACAGCCGTCTTATTAGACCCAGGAGAGCCAGGTCGGAGTGGCCCTGGTGTTTTGGGTTAAGGGGGGACGATTCTTGGAACAGTCCTCTCCCGCAGGCCGAACATTAATTTGTTTTGTTTGATCTGTGACGGGAGGGGCTACTGGACTAACCAAGTTGAGAGAGGGAGACAGGGGGGTCAGAGAGAGATAGAGTGAGGGAGAGAGTGAGAGGGAAGAAGAGAGAGGGGAGAGAGCGAGTGAAAGAGAAAGAAACAGAGAGGGAGAGGGAGGGGAGGGTGATGAGAGGCCTTGTTAATGAGATATGACAGCAATGAGCATGGTCAGTGAGCTGTCTGTTTCCTCTTTCAGCATCACTGGACCTAAACACCGTCCGGCCATGAGTTGTGAAGCTCAAACAAGCTGTCACGTAAGACACAATTTTCAGTGACTGGACCCCTTCTAGACAGGAAAGGACAGAGTGTACAAAACATTAAGAACACCTTCCTAATATTGAGTTGCACAGGGATTCTGGCCCATGTCGACTCCAATGTTTCCCACAGTTGTGTCAAGTTGGCTGCATGTTCTTTGGATGTTGGACCATTCTTGATACACACAGGAAACTGTTGAGTGTGAAAAACCCACAGCGTTGCCGTTCTTGACACACTCAAACCAGTGCACCTGGCACCTACTATCATACCCCGTTCAAAGACACTTAAATCTTTTGTCTTGCCCATTCACCCTCTGAATGGCACACATACACAATCCATGTCTCAATATTATGTCTCAAGGCTTAAAAATCCTTCTTTAACTTGTCTCCTCCCCTTCATCTACACTGATTGAAGTGGATTTAACAAGTGACATCAATAAGGGATCATAGCTTTCACCTGGTCAGTCTATGTCATTGAAAGAGCAGCTGTTATTAATGTTTTGTCAATGTTTGACTCTTTCTTGCTTGTGGTAAATTGTGCGTGAGAACTACAGAATGTCTTGAAATTCTTCCTTCTCTCACACCTCTTGCTGCTTGACCTTTGTTCCAAACACTCAAAGGGGATGTATGCACAACTGAAGGGCCTCTATAACCCCCATGTCCTTGAGGCTTGTACTCCTCCCATTGTTAATTTCCAGGACATAGTCCCTAGGGAGACTTAAGGACTGTAAAGTTGTGTTTGCTTTAAGATGAGCCTGTTGATCTGGGAGTGGTGTGATAAAGGTATACAGATACTACAGGAGAAACCCCTTCCCTGCTCAATACCACTACACAGTAAATACAAGGCTTTAGGCTGTGGGGTTAGCCTATATAATTATGTAAGGTAGTGTTACTCTCCCTCCCAGTGTCTCACCTCTCCTCCACTCACTCTAATGTGTTGCTTCTTCAGGCGACATGGAGAGCCTGCCCAAGATGGACCCCTCCAACGACCACAGTCGGCCCCTGGACATTGTGCCACAGAGCGATGAGAAGATGAAGGAGAGGGGTCAGTGGGGCAACAAGGTGGAGTTTGTCCTGTCTGTCGCCGGGGAGATCATAGGACTGGGAAATGTATGGCGCTTCCCTTACCTGTGCTACAAGAACGGAGGAGGTAGGTGTTAACCTTTTACTGCAGTGGGCTAAATCTGGGTCACTCAGAGTGTTTCTAGATAGTCTCAAACACATATATTTTGAAACAATAGTATAAAAGTATATACCTCACACACATGGTTATGGGCTAAAAGAAAAGAAGACACCTGTACCAAGTCAGACATAGAGTTGAAATGTATTCGATGTTGAGTTTGCATCCCAATATTACACTTTATATACATCACAGAAGACTGAAATATAACAAAACCGTTTCACATAGTAAGACCAGATTTTTGGCCGTTTTTTTAAATATATTTTTTAATAATGTAATTCTGAAAAATATTAATATCATTCCACCCATGAGGCCACTAGGTAATTTGAGTGCAGGAAAGGGATACCATCACAGTGCTCAATGACAGCATGTCACATCATTTTGTTCATATCGGTTCACAATCGTCCTTCAGTACTATTGATCAGGACAACTGTGACTGATGTCATATCCATATCATTAAAGAAATGTAAGTTTACCTACTATATTGCCTTTAACTGACCCAAAGCCTGTTGTTATGAACTTAAATGGCACTGGAGCCTTTGAGTACATTGTGTTTTAATGCTAGAAACAGTTATGAAGGGCATGGAATCTGGAATTAGCAGTGGTGTAAAACTTTAAAATTGTTGTTGAGCAATAAATCCACCTAATGAATTTTTGACTGATATATGTTTATGCTTCTGTGCCGCCTGCCAAGCCCAGACACATTAAATTAATAAATCATGCAGTACAACAGTAACAAACAACACACTCCTGTTTGGAATGTATTATATCCCACAATATTATGGAGGTACTAATTAAAACGAGTTTTTCAGAATGACAGGGTTGATGTCTTTTAAATTGGTCGTTTTAAAAGAGGTTGAGTAGACGAACGGACGGACGGACGGGGTGCATAAGGTAGTTCTGGGTTTCCTAAACTTCATTGTTTTTATATCTGTAGAACTTTAGGGTGAAGATAATGTATCATTTTATCAGAAAACAATAATTTATGTATTATGTCTAGCCCCCATTTCTCATATCTTGGTAAAATGTCATTGTAATAGCATTGTAACAGCAAGCTTGTAACGGCTGTCTAATTCCTCCTCCTCGGATGAGGAGAAGGCGTAAGGGTCGGACCAAAACGCAGCGTTGTATGATGACATACTGATTTATTTAAATAAAGACGAAACACGAAGAACACTTGAATTGATTACAAAATAACAAACGACGTAGACTGACCTGAACATAAGAACTTACATAAACACGAAGAACGCATGAAACAGGAACAGGCTACCCAAACGAAAGAACAAACGAAACAGTCCCGTGTGGTGCAAACAAACACAGACACAGGAACAATCACCCACAAACAAACAGTGAGAACAGCCTACCTTAATATGGTTCTCAATCAGAGGAAACGTCAAACCTGCCTCTAATTGAGAACCATATCAGGCAACACATTCAACCCAACATAGTAACACATAACATAGACTTCCCACCCAGCTCACGTCCTGACCAACTAAACAAAGTAAAACAAAGGCAAATAAGGTCAGGAACGTGACAAAGCTCGCCATTGTCCAAATGATTTACATTATTATACAAATGACAGTAATTTGATCAACATTTTCAAATCATTTGGAAAATAAATAAACTTAATACTAACATTTCACAAAGAATACCTCATTCTTCTGGAGAATGGTCTCCAAATCGGGGTCTTCCGTTCACCATTAGTTGTAACGGAAGTTGCGCCGCAAGATCTGTGGATATCCTACCCGGCAAATGAATCGTGGGATGCTGACTTTAAAATTGGACAAATCAAGGTAGGATTTTAGAGTACCTTTGGGACGTCCAACCTTGAAATGCTGCCTCAAAAAGCATCATCCTTGTTGATTGCATATGTCATCTGACCTCATATCAAAATGGAGTTCTAGTTCTCTCCTCTCCCACTCTCCTCCCAACAGGTGCGTTCTTCATCCCCTACCTGATCTTCCTCTTCACGTGTGGGATCCCAGTATTCTTCCTGGAGACAGCTCTAGGACAGTACACCAGCGAGGGAGGTGTCACCTGTTGGAGGAAGATCACTCCACTGTTTGAAGGTGATCCTCCACTAATATCTACTGTCTATGAAGCAACGCCTTTCTTCACGGATTTGCTCATTTGGATGTTCCTGTGAAACTCCTGGCTTTTCGGTTATAGTACAGTTACAAAACATTTTGTCAGAACTATATTTTGTTTAATGTGCACTGCATATGAATGTGTTTCAAGGACAGGATTAAAGGGAAAATCCACTCAAAAACGATCTTCTTGATATTTTGCATCATCACGTTGCTTCTTGAAAGGGCTAATCATTTTGGGACTATATCAACAGTGGACTAATTATAAAAATACAAAAATATTGTTTTTTTGTGGATTTTACCTCTATCTACAGCCATGTCTACTACTTGTCTGCATAACAGAATTGAATAAGAGAGACATTTTGAGAACTTTTTGCGTTAGTGCGTGTGTGTGAGTGCATGTGTGTGTTTGTGCATGCTTGTCTGCCAGTATGTAGTAGGAGGGGGTTGATGTAATGGTTGGCATGCCAGTGACACTGGCACACTTCCAAGTATCCAACGCTTTCATCATTCAATTGGCCCCTAATAAGGACAATATAACTGTAGACATTCACACAGGAGCCAGAGAGGCTACCGGATGGGAAATGGTGGAGTCGGCAATGTGAATGAAGACATGGTTTTCATGCGTGTTGTTGTATTCAACATTGAAAGGCATTGTCATAGCTAACCACAATGCTCCACTTGTCCTTGGTCCCCGCTGCAGGAGTGGGCTACGCCACACAAGTCATCGTGGCTCTGTTGAACTTCTATTACATCATCGTCCTGGCCTGGGCCATCTTCTACCTGTCCTACTCCTTCACCTGGGACCTGCCCTGGGCCTCCTGCAACAACACATGGAACACAGGTCAGAGATCCACCATAGGCTTAGTGGACGTTTTCCTTATTCAATCTTGTCAAAGCTCTTCCTCAAGGGCAGAAGGAATATGATTGGTTGGAGGAAAGCTCAATGGCAAGGTTGCTGGTTCGAATGTTACCCAACCCCTAACCAATTGAGATTACTTCAACTGAACCTATCGTATTTATTGCCTAAATATTCACATTGTTTCTGCCCTGGAGACAGAGCTGCCCACAAAACACGATGGAATGAGGAAAAGTCCAGCATGCCACCATATACAGAGAGAGGTTGAGCAGAAACATCCAGGACTACACTCAATTAGTCATCAAATGTATTTATAAAGACCTTTTTACATCAGCCGTTGGTGGTGTCCCATGTAGTCTTACCTAACATTAGAATAGGGTTGGGTTCCCTAGAGAAACCATATACCATATAGCTGGTGTCCTCACTGAACTTGTGCGAACTTGTTGTGCATTTCTGTTCTCAAGATTCTTGCATGGAGTTCCAGAGGAGGAATGACTCTTTCAATCAGCCACGTCTAAACGCCACGTCTCCTGTCATTGAGTTCTGGGAGTAAGTACTAAGAGTCTATTGTTTCTCCATCTCCTTAAGGAGCCTGGGTGGCCTACTGTTTATTCCTCAGCCAACTGGCCGTTGTCTTGCCAACTGGTGTTGCACTGCTGAATACAAAAACACGATAGTCTTCTTTATGGGTGATTTTAAGAGCTGTGGTGTCCTTACAGATACCTCCATAATGTACATGTTTGCTCTGTAATTTCAGAGCTTACTAATCATGTTTGGTTATCTGTAAATAGCAATCACATGTGTATCCACTTATAATTATCTCACGTTATCTGTTCCCTTGTGTGTTTGGGATTTTGTAGGCGGAGGGTTCTGCGTATCTCCTCTGGCATAGACAATATAGGATCTCTCAACTGGGACCTGGTGCTGTGTCTGGCCATAGCCTGGATACTGGTTTACTTCTGTATCTGGAAGGGAGTCAAATCCACCGGCAAGGTACTCTACATTCTGTCTCTGTGAGCCTCCCTAATACAGTTCCTGACCAGGAAGAACCTCTGAGCCCTATCCAGATTGATTGATTGAGTGATTTTATGTGGCAGTTTAAGAAATACAATGATTTATTTCCATTGTGGTCCCTTAAAGTGCATGGTGCAATGAATTGTATAGAAACAGACATGAAAATGGTTCTACCGTTCAGTCTTTTGACATACGTTTAAAAATAGGTTTTGGTCGGTATAGCTTTAAGTTGTTGTGGAAGTTTATTCCACTTAACAGCACCGGTATATAGAAAGATGTTCTTACCGGAAAGGCTCTTCAATTTGAAAAAGTCAATAGCATAGTCTCTGGCAATGAATAGGACCAAGAGTTGCTCCTGGTCTGGTCACTTGTTCAGGATATATTCTAAGTATTTATACGCATTTCTCAAAGTTGCTTAACACCTTTGGACAGCCAAGTACTCTAGGTATGTGGTCCTTTGGAAGTCTGGCAGATAACGTGATACAGTAGCTGAGATGACTACACTCTTAGAAAAAAGTGTTCCAAAATAGTTATTTGGCTGTCCCCATAGGAGAACCCTTTTGGGTTCCAGGTAGAACCCTTTCTACAGAGGGTTCTACATGGAACCAAAAAGGGTTCTCCCTATGTTGACAGCCGAAAAACCCTTTTACGTTCTAGATAGCTCTTCTTTTTTTTTTGAGTGTGTGGTAGAGACCATTCAATGACTCTTTTGCTTCTTATTATGAATAGACACCTGTTTAACCCACTGTGTTGTACATTGCTATCTGTGATTCTTGGTGCTGTACTGTTTTGCACTATGCATACCGTAGCCGTGTGTATGTACGGTACAACATTAACCCTGTTCCCTCAGGTGGTGTATTTTACAGCTACCTTCCCCTACATCATGCTGTGTATCCTGCTAATCAGAGGGGTCACCCTACCGGGAGCCTTCATAGGAATCAAGTTCTACCTCTACCCAGACCTGGGCCGCCTGTCCGACCCACAGGTACGCACACACAAACACACAGACACACACACACACATCCCGACCATCACATCTGTGGGAAGTGGAAAAACCCCACAGTGTGTGTGGACAGTGTTTGACACGATGACCCTATAGACTGACTGACTCAGCGCTCCTCTGACCTCTGCCTGTCAGAAATAGAACACCTCACAGTCACACCTCTTGTGTATTCCCCAAGGTTACTATAGTTACTGTAGAACTGTGTTCCAGTACATAGAACTTGGACGATGAATGATTCCCTTCGTTAGTTGAGCGAGTAATACTAATATGAAAGTGATTATTATACTTTGATTAGGAGGAGTGGTGCTTTGGCAGTGATGTAGGATTGTCCTCCAACCCCTTGGGAGCTAGCGCAATATCATCAAGAATGTTATAGAGCTGGATCATTAACAAATAAAAGCTTGTCTGGTCAAGAGAGCAGAACATGACATGGGAAAAACCAGGAGGACGTGGTCTTTCAAACTAATGCCGTGCCAGAGAATGACCGAATCTGTAAAGTTGCCAGTCCCTAGAAATATTTGCCGAGTGAGAGGATCTGAAGAGAAGAATACAGGTGTGCCAAGCTTTGTAGTGCCATACCCAAGAATAATTGAGGCCATAATCGATGCCAAAGGTGCTTCAACAAAGTACTGAGTAGAGTCTGAATACTTAAAAAAAAAAAATTGGCAAACATTCTAAACACCTGTTTTTGCCTTGTCCTTATGGAGTATTGTGTGTAGAATGATGAGGGGGGAAACGATTTAATCCATTTTAGAATAAGGCTATAACATAACAAAATGTGAAAAAAGTCAAGGGGTCTAAATACTTTACAAATGCACTGTATACACTACCGGTCGAATGTTTTAGAACACCTACTCATTCAAGGGTTTCTTTATTTTTGCTATTTTCTACATTGTATAATAATAGTGAAGACATCAAAACTATGAAATAACACATATGGAATCATGTAGTAACCTATCAAGGCACAAGCCGAGACCCAGCTGCAGACACAGGAGGCAGATGGTTGAAATCTTACAATGTTTAATAATCCAAAAGGAGTAAGAGAATGGTCGTGGACAGGCAAAAGGTCAAAACCAGATCAGAGTCCAGGAGGTACAGAGTGGCAGAGAGGCTCGTGGTCAAGGCAGGCAGAATGGTCAGGCAGACGGGTACAGAGTCCAGAAACAGGCAAGGGTCAAAACTGGGAAGACTAGCGAATAAGGGAATAGCAAAAGGAGAACAGGAAAAACACGCTGGTTGACTTGACTAACATATAAGACAAACTGGCACAGAGAGACAGGAAACACAGGGATAAATACACAGGTGAAACAGATCAGGGCGTGACAGTAACCGAAAAAGTGTTAAACAAATCAAAATATATTTTATATTTGAGATTGTTCAAATAGCCACCCTTTGCCTTGATAACAGCTTTGAACACTCTTGGCATTCTCTCAACCAGGTAGTCACCTGGAATGCGTTTCAATTAACGTGTGTGCCTTGTTAAAAATGTATTTGTGTAATTTATTTCCTTCTTAACGCGTTTGAGCCAATCAGTTGTGTTGTGAGGAAGATACAGAAGATAGCCATATTTGGTAAAAGACCAAGTCCATATTATGGCAAGAACAGCTCAAATATGCAAAGAGAAACGACAGTCCATCACTACTTTAAGACATGGTCAGGCAATAAGGAATATTTCAAGAACTTTGTAAGTTTCTTTAAGTGCAGTCGCAAGAACCATCAAGGGCTATGATGAAACTGGCTCTCATGAGGACTGCCACGGGAATGGAAAACCCAGATTTACCTCTGCTGCAGAGGATAAGTTCATTATATTTACCAGCCTCAGAAATTGCAGCCCAAGTAAATGCTTCACAGAGTTCAAGTAACAGACACATCTCAACATCAACTGTTCAGAGAAGACTGTGTGAATCAGGCCTTCATGAAATTGCTGCAAAGAAACCACTACTAAAGGACACCAATAATAAGAAGAGACTTGCTTGGACCAAGAAACACGAGCAATGGACATTAGACCGGTGGAAATTTGTCCTTTAGTGTGGAGTCCAAATTGGAGATTTTTAGTTCCCACCGCCGTGTCTTTCTGAGACAAGGTGTGGGAGAGCGGATGATCTCTGCCTGTGTATTTCCCAACATAGAGCATAGAGGAGGTGTTATGGTGTGGGGGTGCTTTGCTGGTGACACTGTCTGTGATTTATTTAGAATTCAAGGCACACTTAACCAGCATGGCTACCATAGCATTCTGGAGCGATACGCCATCCCATCTGGTTTGGACTTAGTGGAACTATCATCTGTTTTTCAACAGGACAATGACCCAACACACCTCCAGGCTGTGTAAGGGCTATTTTACCAAGAAGGGGAGTGATGGAGTGCTGCATCAGATGACCTGGCCTCCACAATCCCCCGACCTCAACCAAATTGAGATGGTTTGGGATGAGTCGTACCACAGAGTGAAGGAAAAGCAGCCAACAAGTGCTCAGCATATGTGGGAACTCCTTCAAGACTGTTGGAAAAGCATTCCAGGTGAAGCTGGTTGAGAGAATGCCAATAGTTTGCAAAGCTGTCATCAGGGCAAAGGGTGGCTATTTGAAGAATCTGGAATATAAAATATATTTTGATTTGTTTAACACTTTTTTGGTTACTACATGATTCCAGATGTGTTATTTCATAGTTTTGATGTCTTCACTATTACTCTGCAATTTAGAAAATAGTACAAATAAAGAAAAACCCTTGAATGAGTAGGTGTTCTAAAACTTTTGACCGGTAGTATATGTGTCTTTCAAATCTTTGAATGTTCTCAAACCATTACTGTCCATGATATTGGCAAGTTACGGATTCCATATTTGGACCATTGTGGGGATGTAAAAGGCTGCCTTCCAGATCGCAAAGCATTATTGTGAAATATTGGCTTATGGGCATGCCAAGTTACATTGTTTAAACATTTTGCACCAAATATAAATTGTGTGAGCAATAACCAAAGCGTAATTTACATTGTTTAATGGATACAGTGGTTCCTCAATTAAATGTTCGAACCACCAGAGGGCATCTTCGAGCACATCTACTCCATTTATTAATCAGGGCATTAGAAGCCGAGCAAAGAACACCATGCCATGCAATTGTGAATACACTTCATGATTAAAATGTTATTATATATTTCATTATAGGCCCATGGGAAGAAAAAAAACGAAGAAGATCAAGCAAGCCAAGTCCCAATATGTGCAGAATAGTGTATGAAATATTTGGATGGTTAGGATCGGACCCTTTAAATAAAAAAAATCCTAAAATAACATACCCAAATCCAAATGCCTGTAGCTCAGGACCTGAAGCAAGGATATGCATATTCTTGATACCATTTTAAAGGAAACACTAAGAAGTTTGTGGGAATGTGAAATGAATATAGAATAATATAACACATTAGATCCGGTAAAAGATAATACAAAGAAAAAACATTTAATTTCCTATTTCTTATTTTATTTTACATCATCTTTGAAATGCAAGAGAAAGGCCAATATATGACTTAGGAGTCTAGGTCCAATTTAGATTTTGGCCACTAGATGGCAGCAGTGTATGTGCAAAGTTTTAGACTGATCCAATTAACCATTGCATTACTGTTCAAAATATTGTATCAAGTCTGCCCAAATGTGCCTAATTGGTTAATTGATACATTTTCAAGTTTTATTTTAATTTAATTTTATTTCACCTTTATTTAACCAGGTAGGCTAGTTGAGAACAAGTTCTCATTTGCAACTGCGACCTGGCCAAGATAAAGCATAGCAGTGTGAACAGACAACAACACAGAGTTACACATGTAAACAATAAACAAGTCAATAACATGGTAGGAAAAAGAGAATCTATATACAATGTGTGCAAAAGTACATAACTGTGCACTCTCCTCAAACAATAGCATGGTATTTTTTCACTGTAATAGCTACTGTAAATTGAACAGTGCAATTTAAGCTTTCTGACCATATAAGACATGTCTATGTCCTGGGAAATGTTCTTGTTGCTTACAACATCATGCTAATCACATTAGTGCACATTAACTCAACCATCCTGCGCAGGACACCGCTCCCTAAAGGCTGACATTTGTTTATTTTCAGTTAAATCTGGTCGTTTCAATTCAAATGTGACTAGTTCCATTCTCCATTCTCTTTTTGATATTATATCCTCGCTTTTATTTATGATTATTTTCGTTGTAGCCGGTTCTGCAGTTCACAGTGCTGTATGGGTTTTGACTGACAGCTGTTATAAACTTCAGCACATTGGCGCAACAAGAAGATGCCCCCACCTCTCCCGCTAATTGGGGTACTTTTGCACATTTGTTGTTGTCTGAGTGAGGCAAATGCTGGAAATCGAGATGTCACCAAATGCTTCTTTCTATTGTTGTTATCTATTCGGTAACATTTCATAATCATTCATTCATTCAGAAGGTGCGCTCGCTCATGTCCTCACTCAGATGACTGACCGGCAACATCTATCCGTAGCCTAAATTGAATTTTCACACCTAGCCAAGCTATTAGACGATCCTTTTGTAAGTTATTGGAGGTGTGAATGTTTCTGTCCAAGAGTCTCTCTTCTGTCCAAGTGTCTCTCTTCTCTCGCACTATAGAGTCCTGCATGGGCCAAAGAATCAGCTGGCGGGTGGTCCCGGAGTTGAGAGAGAACTTGGGTATTGACGCAATTGCACTTGACGTGGACTGACGATTTTCCCGTAACAGGATACTTGTTCCTTACAGCCCATTATATAAACAAAGGGTGTTGTCTCCTGGAGTGGTGCTATTCAGCACAGAGTGGGACAGTTCTCAACTCAAAACTGCAGACAACGGAAGGCCAGCCGTTCTGAAAGAATAGCCATACGCAGGCCATGGGACATCCGCAGGCCATAGGCCTAAACTGGTGCGGCTGGTAAAAGTTTCAGTAGGCTTATACTCAATATGTAGGATTTTTGCAGCCTATATTCGATTCCAGGAATTGTTTTTTAAGTTACAATTAAATGATGGTGTTATCTAAACTATATTGAATGTAATATCTTGTTTTGTTATGTCGGCTATAGGCTTTCTGTAGGTTAAGGCTCTTTCAAAGTCATTTGAGTTGTCAATATGCCGCGTTGCATTGTGAATTATAATTTTTTTAAATTCATGGCATGATTTCTTTTATCCAAATGTTAAATAGACATGCAGAAAAATTCAGTCATCCAGGAAATAGTAATAATAGTCTACTGTCTGGAGTCATAAAAACAATTAGGCTAAATAAATTGATGTTATTTTGTTGGGTAATTGATCATCTCATGGAACTCACAAGAAGCGTCTTCTCTGTTCAACATAATTATTAATTGAGAATGTTAAACCCATAGGCCCGCAGTAAATGAAATTAGATTACCAGGATCATTTTTCATTCCATTTTACTCCCTACAGTATGTTCAGTAGAGAGGGGGTAGCCTATTATAGCCTTGTAGTTGTCATTGTTGATGAAATACGAGTGCTGTAGACTAATTAGGTGTGTTTGAAAAATGACAAGCTTGCATCTGATTATTCATTATGAATAGGATTTATTTGATTTCATTCGTTTAGATTCTTTATTGTAACCACGTCTCAAGTAATTGAACACGCACACACACACACACACACACACACACACACACACACACACACACACACACACACACACACACACACACACACACACACACACACACACACACACACACACACACACACACACACACACAACATGAGCAGATTAACTTGGCCAAAAATGTGCTTTGTTAAATACGAAAGAAAGAATGTGTCTGTAGTTATTTATTTTGAACCAAAGCCATGAATGAGGGAGGGCTCTATTACATTTTATTTTTTATTTTTTTTAATAAAATAGCACCGGAAGAAATGGCAGCAGTTTTACGGGCACCCAACCAATTGTGCTATTATGTGTTTTTTTTTGCATTATTTATAACTTATTTTGTACATAATGTTTCTGCCACCGTATTTTACGGCAGATAAGAGCTTCTGGATATCAGGACAGCGATCACTCACCTCGGATTAGACAAAGATTTTTTCAACAACAAGAAAGACTCACATGATATTCTCCAAACACCCGGCAGGGCTAACATCCCAGTTATTCGCAAAGGGAAAGCGACGTAGGTACAGAGGATGAAGAGCCGGATGATATTCAGCTAGCGGGATATACGCTGCACCGGCAGGATAGAACAGCACACTCCGGTAAAATGAGGGGGGCGGTCTGTGCATATTTGTAAACAACAGCTGGTGTGTGAAATCTTAGGAAGTCTCTAGATTTTGCTCGCTTGAAGTAGAGTATATTGTGATAAATTGCAGGCCACACTACTTGCCTAGAGAGTTCTCAGCTATACTTTTCGTGGCTCTTTATTTACCACCACAAACAGATGCTGGCACTAAGACCGCACTAGGTCAGCTGTATAAAGAAATAAGCAAACAGGAAACCACTCACCCAGAGGTGGCGATCCTAGTGGCCGGAGACTTTAATGCAGGGAAACTTAAATCAGTTCTACCAAATCTCTATCAACATGTTAAATGTGCAACCAGATCGGAAAAAATTATAGATCACCTGTACTCCACACACAGAGACGCGTACAAAGCTCTCCCTTGCCCTCCATTTGGTAAATCCGACCACAACTCTATCCTGATTCCTGCTTACAAAAAAAATGAAAGCAGGAAGCACCAGTGACTCGGTGTATAAAAAGTGGTCAGATGAAGCAGATGCTAAACTACAGGACTGTTCTGCTATCACAGACTGGAACATGTTCCGTGATTCTTCCGATGACATTGAGGAGTACACCACATCAGTCTTTGTCAATAAGTGCATCGAGGACGTTGTCCCCACAGTGACTGTACGTACATACCCCAACCAGAAGCCATGGATTACAGGCAACATTCGCACTGAGCTAAAGGGTAGAGCTTCCGCTTTCAAGGTTGCGGGACTCTAGCGCGGAAGCTTACAAGAAATCCTGCTATGCCCTGCGACGAACCATCAAACAGGCAAAGCGTCAATACAGGGTTAAGGTTGAATCATACTACACCGGCTCCGACGCTTGTCGGATGTGGCAGGGCTTGCAAACTATTACAGACTACAAAAGGAAGCACAGTCGCGAACTGCCCAGTGACACAAGCCTACCAGACGAGCTAAATCACTTCTATGTTCACTTCGAGGCAAGCAACACTGAGGCATGCATGAGAGCATCAGCTGTTCCGGACGACTGTGTGATCACGCTCTCCGTAGCCGACGTGAGTAAGACCTTTAAACAGGTCAACATACACAAGGTTGCGGGGCCAGACTGATTACCAGGACGTGTTACCAGGACGATTACCAGGACGTGTTCACTGACATTTTCAACATGTCCCTGATTGAGTCTGTAAAACCAACATGTTTCAAGCAGACCACCATAGTCCCTGTGCCCAAGAACACAAAGGCACATAAATGACTACAGACCCGTAGCACTCACGTCTGTAGCCATGAAGTGCTTTGAAAGGCTGGTAATGGCTCACATCAACACCATTATCCCAGAAACCCTAGACCCACTCCAATTTGCATACCGCCCAAACCGATCCACAGATGATGCAATCTCTATTGCACTCCAAACTGCCCTTTCCCACCTGGACAAAAGGAACACCTATGTGAGAATGCTATTCATTGACTACAGACACACCAAGACACACCAAGAGAGTCGTGAAGAGGGCACAACAAAGCCTATTCCCCCTCAGGAAACTAAAACGATTTGGCCTTGGTCCTGAGATCCTCAAAAGGTTCTACAGCTGCAACATCGAGAGCATCCGAATATTAATTGTTAAACATTTACAGTAAGAAAAGTGATAAAAAAATTCAGGTAATAAAATGTATTCAGTTAATGCTCATTGGTTATTTCATTAGGTTGCATCACTGCCTGGTACGGCAATTGCTCGGCCTCCGACCGCAAGGCACTTCAGAGGGTAGTGCGTACGGCCCAGTAAATCACTGGGGCAAAGCTGCCTGCCATCCAGGACCTCTTGACCAGGTGGTGTCGGGGGAAGGCCCAGACACCCTAGTCAAAGACTCCATCCACCCTAGTCATAGACTGATCTCTCTGCTACCGCACGGCAAGCGGTACCAGAGTGACAAGTTTAGGTCCAAAAGGCTTCTTAAAAGCTTTAAACTCCCCACGCCATAGGACTCCTGAACAGCTAATCAAAGGTCTACCCAAACTCCTCTTTTATGCTGCTGCTACTCTCTATTTACTCCCTATCCACATCGACGGGACAGTAGTGGAGAAGGTGGAAAGTTTTAAGTTCCTCGGCGTACACATTACGGACAAACTGAAATGGTCCACCCACACAGACAGTGTGGTGAAGAAGGCACAGCGGTGCCTCTTCAACCTCAGGAGGCTGAAGTAGTTCGGCTTGTCACTGAAAACACTCACAAACTTTTACAGATGCATAATCGAGAGCATCCTGTCGGGCTGTATCACCGCCTGGTACGGCAACTGCTCCGCCCACAACCGTAAGGCTCTCCAGAGGGTAGTGAGGTCTGCACAACGCATCACCAGGGGCAAACTACCTGCCCTCCAGGACACCTACACCATCTGATGTCACAGGAAGGCCAAAAAGATCATCAAGGACAACAACCACCCAAGCCACTGCCTGTTCACCCCGCTATCATCCAGAAGGCAAGGTCAGTACAGGTGCATCAAAGCGGGGACTGAGAGACTGAAAAACAGTCTTGAAAAGATTGAAAAAATCTCAAGGCCATCAGACTGTTAAACAGCCATCACTAATATTGAGTGGCTGCTGCCAACATACTGAGTCAAATCTCTAGCCACTTTAATAATTAAAAATTAGATGTAATAAATGTATCACTAGTCACTTTTTAAACAATGCCACATTATATAATGTTTACATAACCTACATTACTCATCTCATATGTATATACTGTACTCTATACCATCTTGCCTATGCCCCATGGCCATCGCTCATCCATATATTTTTTGTACATATTCTTACTCATTCCTTTACACTTGTGTGTGTAAGGTAGTTGTTGTGAAATTGTTCGATTACTTGTTAGATATTACTGCGCGGTCTAAACTAGAAGCACAAGCATAACATCTGCTAACCATGTGTATGTGACAAATACAATTTGATTTGATTTGATGCACCCCTTCAGGTGTTGACCTTACCGTGAAATGCTTACCTACAAGCCCTTAACCAACAATGCAGTTTTAGAAAGTGGTAAGAAAATATTTACAAAATAAACTAAAGTAAAAAATAATAATACATTTTCTTTAACTTCCATTTGGAGTTCTTAAAATTGAATTGAATGACAAATACATTATTTTGGAAAAGTAATGCATCTTTTCGATGTAGGCTACGTTTCCTAGGCTTAGGTGTGTGGCTGAGTAGAGACTCTTGGACAGAAACAAATTAAGTTGTGTAGTGTGTCACACCCTTTATTGGTTTGTGTGACCCCCCCCCCCCCCCCCCCCCCCCCCAACTGCTTGTGCCTGTGTGTCTACAGAGAGCATTGGTTGTGTAGTGTGTCACACCCTCCATTGGTGTGTGTGACCCCACCCCTATAATTGCTTGTGCCTGTGTGTCTACAGAGAACATTGGCTAAAGCCTATAGGTCTAGTAGAATATCCACAGTTGGGACATGTATACTTTTAAAAATTATTTGAGATAGAATTCACATTAGAGCCAATACATTTTATTTCTCTGCTCCCCTCACTGCATCAAGAGCACATTGTCTGCTTCATATAAGGCTTTAGTTTAGGAAGGTCATAAAAACATGATACTAAGACAATGTATTTCAAAAGAACAGAACAGCATGTTTTGAGTGTTTATTTATCTGTGCTTAGTAGCCGAGGCTATATGTCTGCGCAATCAATGCGTTCATTTAGCAGACATC
This sequence comes from Salvelinus fontinalis, assembly GCF_029448725.1. NCBI lineage: Eukaryota > Metazoa > Chordata > Actinopteri > Salmoniformes > Salmonidae > Salvelinus > Salvelinus fontinalis. The sequence goes on from NC_074669.1 coordinate 17,030,487, forward strand.
ACTTGCGTATATTCAGTCAACACACATACAGTTGAAGTCGGAAGTTTACATACACTTAGGTTGGAGTCATTAAAACTCCTTTTTCAACCACTCCACAAATTTCTTGTTAACAAACTATAGTTTTGGCAAGTCGGTTAGGACATCTACTTTGTGCATGACACAATTAATTTTTCCAACAATTGTTAACAGACAGATTATTTCACTTATAACTCACTGTATCACAATTCCAGTGGGTCAGAAGTTTTCATACACTAAGTTGACTGTGCCTTTAAATAGCTTGGAAAATTCCAGAAAATGATGTCATGGCTTTAGAAGCTTCTGATAGGCTAATTGACAAAATTTGGGTCAATTGGGGGTGTACCTGTGGATGTATTTCAAGGCCTACCTTCAAACTCACTGCCACTTTGCTTGACATCATAGGAAAATCAAAATAAATCAGCCAAGACCTCAGACAGAAATGGTAGACCTCCACAAGTCTGGTTCATCCTTGGGAGCAATTTTCAAACGCCTGAAGATACCTTGTTCATCTGTACAAACAATAGTACGTAAGTATAAACACCATGGAACCACGCAGCCGTCATACCGCTCAGGTTCTGTCTCCTAGAGATTAACGTACTTTGGTGCGAAAAGTGCAAATCAATCCCAGAACAACAGCAAAGGACCTTGTGAAGATACTGGAGGAAACAGGTACAAAAGTATCTATATCCACAGTAAAACGAGTCCTATATCAACATAACCTGAAAGGCCACTCAGCAAGGAAGAAGCCACTGCCCCAAAACCGCCATAAAAAAGCCAGACGACGGTTTGCAGCTGCACATGGGGACAAAGATTGTATTGTAGAACTGTTTGGCCATAATGATCATCATTTTGTTTGGAGGAAAAAGGGGGATGCTTGCAACCAAAGAACACCATCCCAACCGTGAAGCACGGGGGTGGCAGCATCATGTTGTGGAGGTGCTTTGCTGCAGGAGGGACTGGTGCACTTCACAAAATAGCTGGCATCATGAGGCAGGAAACTTATGTGGATATATTGAAGACACATCTCAAGACATCAGTCAGGAAATTAAAGCTTGGTCGCAAATGGGTCTTGCAAATGAACAATGACCCCAAGCACACTTCCAAAATTGTGGCAAAATGGCTTAAGGACAACAAAGTTAAGGTATTGGAGTGGCCATCACAAAGCACTGACCTCAGTTCTATAGAAAATTTGTGGGCAGAACTGAAGAAGCGTGTGCGAGCAAGGAGGCCTACAAACCTGACTCAGTTACACCACCTCTGTCAGGAGGAATGGACCAAATTTCACCCAACTTATTGTGGAAAGTTTGTGGAAGGCTACCCGAAACATTTGACCCAAGTTAAACAATTTAAAGGCAATGCTACCAAATACTAATTGAGTGTATGTAAACTTCTGACCTACTGGGAATGTGACGAAAGAAATAAAAGCTGAAATAAATAATTCTCTCTGCTTTTATTCTGACATTTCACATTCTTAAAATAAGTGGTGATCCTAACTGACCTAAGACAGGGATTTTTACAAGGATTACACGTCAAGAATTGTGAAAAACTGAGTTTAAATGTATTTGGCTAAGGTGTAGGTAAACTTCCGACTTCAACTGTATATTTTGCAGTAAGAGTTTAACAGAACATTTGAGTTTCTTTTACAATAAAAACATTACAGTTTAACAACATGTATAGTAAGTAAGAGGCTACAACCCAGTTACAGCTTCTTCTGACAAAGTAGAAACAAAGAATATGTATTTTTCCTGGTGTGAGCTGTTGTATGAGAGGGACAGAGGAAGAGCAATCCTTACACTATTGTTCTACATTTAATCACCCTCTACTTCTTCCTCTTTATCATTCAGTTCTTTCAAATTAAATCATGTAGTTGTTCACAATTATTAGTTTCTATCTGGTTTCCATCACTCATTCATCAATTGACGTCATTTATTCAGTGAGGAGAGACACATTCGCACCTAGGTACCAGTGCTTTACACCAAACCAAAAAGCATAATCAGCGTTCTAACTCACCTTGGTGGTGCCACAATATACCAACCTATACCATAATTTACGTCACTGCACCGCACCGAAGCGTTGAACTACAGAAATGCAGCTGTGGCAGTATATTCATTTCGACAATGGATATTCTGCCGGTTAAAGCAACAGGAATATTAGTCTACTGAGGTTGGATTGATTAGATTTGAGCGTTCCGTTAAAGTTTCTGGCAATGGTTTTATCTATGGAAGGAAATATATCTACTCCCAAAAATGTTAAATGGGTAATGATTGGGATTTCATAAGTGGAGATGCAGTCCTCCATCTGGGTTTTAATGATGGAGCTGAATTTGTTTATGATATTCAAAGCTATTGGGAGGGATTGAGATACATTGCTAGATAAAGTAAGTTATTGTTGGTGTATAATGAGATGAGGTGATCTGTAGAATTGAGAGATATTGTTGTAATTTATTTGATTGTTGAATAGCCTGGGCCAGGGGCTCCATGAACTTATAAAAATTGCAGATGTGAGATGGGGTCACCTAGCCTGCTACTTCTAGTTATTCTGAACGGAACTGAGCAGGTATTGCCTTTTATTATAGTGGCTGGGGGATTGGTATACAGTGTAATCGGAAAGAATTCAGACCCCTTGATTTTTTCCCACATTTTGTTACGTTACAGCCTTATTCTAAAATGGATTAAATAGTTTCCCCCCTCATCAAACTACACACAACACCCTTAATGACAAACCAAAAACTGTTTTTTAGAAATGTTGGCTAATTTATTAAATTATTAAGAAATATCACAATTACATGTAGACCAGTCAAAAGTTTAGACACATCTACTCATTCCAGTTTCTTTATTGTGGCTGTAGAATAATAGTAGAATAATAGTGAATACATCGAAACTATGAAAAAAAATTATGAAATAACACATATGGAATCATGTAGTAACCAAAAAAGTGTTAGACAAATCAAAATGTATTTTATATTTGAAATTTAAAAAAATAATAATATATTTTTTATTTTATTTAACCTTCATTTAACTAGGCAAGTCAGTTAAGAACAAATTCTTATGTACAGTGTCGGCCTATCAAAAGGCAAAAGGCCTCCTGCGGGGACGGGGGCCTGAGACTAAAAAAATAAATACAATAGAAATATAAATATAGGACAAAACACACATCACAACAAGAGAGACAACACAACACTACATAAAGAGAGACCTAAGACAACAACATAACAAGGCAGCAACACATGACAACACAGCATGGTAGCAACACAACACAACAACAACATGGTAGCAGCACAACATGGTAGCAGCACAAAACATGGTACAAACATTATTGGGCACAGTCAACAGCACAAAGGTCAAGAAGGTAGAGACAACAATACATCACAAAACGTAGCCACCCTTTGTCTTGATGACAGCTTTGCACACACTTGGAATTCTCTCAAATCAAATCAAATTTGATTTGTCACATACACATGGTATGCAGAGGTTAATGCGAGTGTAGCGAAATCCTTGTGCTTCTATTTCCGACAATGCAGTAATATCCAACGAGTAATCTAACCTAACAATTCCACAACAATTACCTGTCCGTGATGTGTACACCAGTGTAAAGGAATGAATAAGAATAGGTGCATTAAAAAAAAAAAATGAATGAGTGATGGTATAGAACAGCATAGGCAAGATGCAGTGGATGGTATAGAGTACAGTATATACATATGAGATAAGTAATGTAGGATATGTAAACATATAAAAGTGGCATTGTTTAAAGTGGCTAGTGATACATTAAATCAAGATGGCAAGATGCAGTGGATGGTATAGAGTACAGTATATACATATGAGATAAGTAATGTAGGATATGTAAACATATAAAAGTGGCATTGTTTAAAGTGGCTAGTGATACATTAAATCAAGATGGCAAGATGCAGTAGGTGGTATAGAGTACAGTATATACATATGAGATGAGTAATGTAGGGTATGTAAACATGATATGAAGTGGCATTGTTTAAAGTGGCTAGTGATACATTTATAAATTTTTCCAATATTAAAGTGGCTGGAGTTGAGTCAGTATGTTGGCAGCAGCCACTCAATGTTAGTGTTGGCCTTGAGATAGATGCTGTTTTTCAGTCTCTCGGTCCCTGCTTTGATGCACCTGTACTGACCTCGCCTTCTGGATGATAGCGGGGTCAACAGGCGTTGGCTCGGGTGGTTGTTGTCCTTGATGATCTTTTTGGCCTTCCTGTGACATCGGGTGGTGTAGGTGTCCTGGAGAGCAGGTAGTTTGCCCCCGGTGATGTGTTGTGCAGACCTCACTACCCTCTGGAGAGCCTTACGGTTGTGGGCGGAGCAGTTGCCGTACCAGGCGGTGATACAGCCCGACAGGATGCTCTCGATTGTGCATCTGTAGAAGTTTGTGAGTGTTTTCGGTGACGAGCCGAACTTCTTCAGCTTCCTGAGGTTGAAGAGGCGCTGCTGTTTGTCCGTGATGTGTACGCAGAGGAACTTAAACTTAAAACTTTCTACCCTCTCCACTACTGTCCCGTCGATGTGGATAGGGGGGTGCTCTCTCTGCTGTTTCCTGAAGTCCACGATCATCTCCTTTGTTTTGTTGACATTGAGTGTGAGGTTATTTTCCTGACACCACACTCCGAGGGCCCTCACCTCCTCCCTGTAGGCCGTCTCGTCGTTGTTGGTAATCAAGCCTACCACTGTAGTGCCGTCTGCAAACTTGATGATTGAGTTGGAGGCGTGCATGGCCACGCAGTCGTGGGTGAACAGGGAGTACAAGAGAGTGCTGAGAACGCACCCTTGTGGGGCCCCAGTGTTGAGGATCAGCGGGATGAAGACGTTGTTACCTACCCTCACCACCTGGGGGCGGCCCGTCAGGAAGTCCAGGACCCAGTTGCACAGGGCGGGGTCGAGACCCAGGGTCTCGAGCTTGATGACGAGTTTGGAGGGTACTATGGTGTTAAATGCTGAGCTGTAGTTGATGAACAGCATTCTCACATAGGTATTACTTTGTCCAGATGGGTTAGGGCAGTGTGCAGTTTGATTGCGATTGCGTCTTCTGTGGACCTATTGGGGCGGTAAGCAAATTGGAGTGTGTCTAGGGTGTCAGGTAGGGTGGAGGTGATATGGTCCTTGACTAGTCTCTCAAAGCACTTCATGATGACGGAAGTGAGTGCTACGGGGCGGTAGTCATTTAGCTCAGTTACCTTATCTTTCTTGGGAACAGGAACAATGGTAGCCCTCTTGAAGCATGTGGGGACAGCAGCCTGGGATAAGGGTTGATTGAAAATGTCCGTAACCACGCCAGCCAGCTGGTCTGCGCATGCTCTGAGGACGCGGCTGGGGATGCCGTCTGGGCCTGCAGCCTTGCGAGGGTTGACACGTTTAAATGTTTTGCTCACGTTGGCTGCAGTGAAGGAGAGCCCGCAGGTTTTGGTAGCGGGCCGTGTCAGTGGCACTGTATTGTCCTCAAAGCGAGCAAAGAAGTTGTTTCGTCTGTCTGGGAGCAAGACATCCTGGTCCGCGACGGGGCTGGTTTTCCTTTTATAGTCCGTGATTGACGGTAGACCCTGCCACATACCTCTCGTGTCTGAGCCTTTGAATTGCGACTCTACTTTGTCTCTATACTGACGCTTAGCTTGTTTGATTGCCTTGCAGAGGGAATAGCTACACTGTTTGTATTCGGTCATGTTTCCCGTCACCTTTCCCTGATTAAAAGCAGTGGTTTGCGCTTTCAGTTTTGCGTGAATACTGCCATCAATCCACGGTTTCTGGTTTGGGAATGTTTTAATAGAAGCTGTGGGTACGACATCGCTGATGCACTTGCTAATAAACCCGCTCACCGACTCAGCGTATTCGTCAATGTTGTTGTTCGCTGCAATGCGGAACATATCCCGGTCCACGTGATCGAAGCAATCTTGAAGCGGGAATCCGATTGGTCGGAAAAGCGTTGGTCAGACCTGAGAGCGGGAGCTTCCTGTTTTAGTTTCTGTCTATAGGCTGGGAGCAACAAAATGGAGTCGTGGTCAGCTTTTCCGAAAGGAGGGCGGGGGAGGGCCTTATATGCGTCGCGGAAGTTATAATAGCAATGATCTAGGGTTTTGCCAGTCCTGGAAGCGTAATCATCTTGGTAGCTCAACCATCTCCATGAGGTAGTCACCTGGAATGCATTTCATTTAACAGGAGTGCCTTGGTAAAAGTTCATTTGTGGAATTTCTATCATTCTTAATGCATTTGAGCCAATAGGTTGTGTTGTGACAAGGTAGGGGTGGTATACAGAAGATAGCCCTATTTGGTAAAATACAAAGTCTATATTATGGCAAGAACAGCTCAAATAAGCAAAGAGAAATGACAGTCCATCATTACTTTAAGACATGAAGGTCAGTCAATGCAGAACATTTCAAGAACTTTTAAAGTTTCTTCAAGTGTAGTCGCAAAAACCATCAAAAACCTCTCTTGAGGCCGCCACAGGAAAGGAAGACCCAGAGTTACCTCTGGTGCAGAGGATAAGATCATTAGACCAACCAGCCTCAGAAATTGCAGCCCAAATAAATTATTCACAGAGTTCAAGTAATATACACATCTCAACATCAACTGTTCAGAGGAGACCGCGTGAATCATGCTTTCATGGTCGAATTGCTGCAAAGAAACCACTACCAAAGGACACCAATAAGAAGAGACTTGCTTGGGCCAAGAAACACGAGCAATGGACATTAGACTGGTGGAAATCTGTCCTTTGGTGTGATGATTCCAAATTTGAGATTTTTGGTTCCAACCGTCGTGTCTTTGTGAGACGCAGAGTAGATGAACGGATGATTTCCGCATGTGTGGTTCCCACCGTGAATTATGGAGGAGGAGGTGTGATGGTGTGGTTGTGACATTATCTGTGATTTATTTAGAATTCAAGGCAAACTTAACCAGCATGACTACCACAGCATTCTGCAGCGAAACTCCATCCCATCTGGCTTGCGCTTAGTGTGACTATCATTTGTTTTTCAACAGGACAATGACCCAACACAACTCCAGGCTGTGTAAGGGCTGTTTGACCAAGAAGGAGAGTGATGGAGTGCGGTATCAGATGACCTGGCCTCCACAATCACCCGACCTCATCCCAATTGAGATGGTTAGGGATGAGTTGGACCGCAGAATAAAGGAAAAGCAGCCAACAAGTGTTCAGCATATGTTGGAACTCCTTCAAGACCGTTGGAAAAGCATTCCAGGTGAAGCTGATTGAGAGAACCTGAAGAGTGTGCAAAGCTGTCATCAAGGCAAAGGGTGGCTACTTTGAAGAATCTCAAATATAAAATATATTTTGATTTGTTTAACACTTTTTTGGTTAATACAGGATTACATATGGTGTCTTATTTAATAGTTTTGATGTCTTCACTATTATACTACAATGTAGAAAATAGTAAAACTTTTGAATAGTGTCCAAACTTTTGACTGGTACTGTAAGTATTCGGACACTTTACTCTGTACTTTGTTGAAGCACCGTAGACGCTACAAGCTCGGCACGCCTGTATTTGGGGAGTTTCTCCCATTCTTCTCTGCAGATCCTCTCAAGCTCTGTCAGGTTTGAATGGGAGCGTTGCTGCACAGCTATTTTCAGGTCTTTCCAGTGATGTTAGATCTGGTTCAAGTCCGGGCTCTGGCTGGCCCACTCAAGGACATTCAGAGACTTGTCCAGAAGCCACTCCTACGTTTGTCTTGGCTGTGTGCTTCGTGTCTTTGTCCTGTTGGAAGGTGAACCTTCGCCCAAGTCTGAGGTCCTGAGCACTCTGGAGCAGGTTTTCATCAAGGATCTCTCTGTACTATGCTCCGTTCATCTTTCCCTCAGTCCTGACTAGTCTCCCAGTCCCTGCTGCTGAAAAACATCCCCACAGCATGATGCTGCCACCACCATGCTTCACCGTAGGGAAGGTGCCAGGTTTCCTCCAGACATGACGCTTGGCATTCAGGCGAAAGAGTTCAATCTGGGGTTCAATAGACCAGAGAATCTTGTTCTCATGGTCTGATAGTTTTTAGGTGCCTTTTGGCAAACTCCAAGTGGGCTGTCATGTGCCTTTTACTGAGGAGTGTCTTCCGTCTGGCCACTACCATAAAGGCCTGATTGGTGAAATGCTGCAGAGATGGTTGTCCTTCTGGAAGGTTCTCTCATCTCCACAGAGGAACTCTAGAGCTCATTGGGTTCTTGGTCACCTCCCTGACCAAGGCCTTTCTCCCCCAATTGCTCAGCTTGGCCGGGCAGCCAGCTCTAGGAAGAGTCTTGGTGGTTCCAAACTTCTTCCATTTAAGAATGATGGAGGCCACTGTGTTCTTGGGGACCTTCAATGCTGCAGAAATGTTTTAGTTTCCTTCCCCAGATCTGTGCCTCGACACTATCCTGTCTTGGAGCTCAACATACAATTCGTTCGACCTCAGGGCTTGGTTTTTGCTCTGACATGCACTGTCAATCAATCAATTTTCAATCAAATGTATTTATAAAGCCCTTCTTACATCAGCTGATGTCACAAAGTGCTGTACAGAAACCCAGCCTAAAACCCCAAACAGCAAGCAATGCAGGTGTAGAATCACGGTGGCTTGGAAAAACTCCCTAGAAAGGCCAGAAGCTAGGAAGAAACCTAGAAAGGAACCAGGCTATGGAGGGTTGGCCAGTCCTCTTCTGGCAGTAACTGGTGGAGTTTATAACAGAACATGGCCAAGATGTTCAAATGTCCATAGATGACCAGCAGGGTCAAATAATAAAAATCCCAGTGGTTGTCGAGGTTGATTCAGGTCAGCACCTCAGGAGTAAATGTCAGTTGGCTTTTCATAGCCGATCATTCAGAGTATCTCTACCACTCCTGCTGTCTCTAGAGAGTTGAAAACAGCAGGTCTGGGAATGGTAGCACGTCCGGTGAACAGGTCAGTGTTCCATAGCCGCAGGCAGAACAGTTGAAACTGGAGCAGCAGCACGGCCAGCTGGACTGGAGACAACAAAGAGTCATCAGGCCAGGTAGTCCTGAGGCATGGTCCAATGGCTGAGGTCCTCCCGAGAGAGAGAGAGAAAGAAAGAAAGAAAGAAAGAAAGAAAGAGAGAGAGAGAGAGAAAGAAAGAAAGAAAGAAAGAAAGAAAGAAAGAAAGAAAGAAAGAAAGAGAGAGAGAGAGAGAATTAGAGAGAGCATACTTAAATTCACACAGGACACCGGATAAGGCAGGAGAAATACTCCAGATATAACAGACTGACCCTAACCCCCTCGACACATAAACTACTGCAGCATAAATACTGGAGGCTGAGACAGGAGGGGTCGGGGACTCCAATCAAGCTGTAGAAACATCTCAAGGATGATCAATGGAAACAGGATGCACTTGAGCTCAATTTCGACTCATGGCAAAGGGTCTGAATAATGTATTTCTGTTTTTGATTTTTAATACATTTGCAAAAACATTTTTTTCGCTTTGTCATTATGGGGTATTGTGTGTAGATTGATCATGATTTTTAATCTATTTAATCTATTTTAGAATACAGCTGTAATGTAACAAAATGCGGAAAAAGTCAAGGGGATTGAATATTTTCCGAAGGCACTGTGTAGTATTTTCATCATATTAATTTGTCCTTTTGAATGTTTTGGTACACCCCCTGGAGAGCTCTTCTTTGTCTACACCCATTCAGCATCGTTCACACCCTCTTAAGCTATATCCCCGCCTGTAAACTCAGAGCGCTGTCAGATTGTCTGTTTGTAAATTCAGAGCGTTTTGTTCTTGGAGCGTTCAGAGCGCACACTGGATGCCCTGGCCAAGGAGTAGGGTTGTTTCGAGCGTTATGTCCTAACAACAGCAGTCAAGCATCCAAGCTATCTGGTTAACGCTAGCTAGCTTGTTAGCTCCTTCCAGACACAAATGAGAGAACAGCTCACTCTGACCATTTTACTCACCCTAGCAGAGCTGGATAGGCTGTTTTTATCTTATCCAGAGCGTTGGTGACTGCAACTGTGCTGCTGGCAACAATTGAATTACGCTTTTTTGCCAACGTTTACTGACACCGGCTATATTCAATGGGTGTTGAGCGTTCAACTGGAGACAGGTATTTTCTCCATCTCCTTAGCTATCATACTCTAATTCCACTGATTTCAAAACTCGATCTCTCGACATGTCCAGCCCACTCATTATCTCAGCCAATCATGGCTAGTGGGAAGGTTGCTGTCTTTTTCTGTGGCTAAATGAACTAGGCACGTAATTTAACAATGTTATTCGTATTTACAGATGACATACAAGTTTGTTATTAAGGCACATGAAGGTTCAAATGTTCCAAAAGGCATTTCTGCCAAAAATCGCATTTAGATTTTTTTTTACAAGTTTACGTTCAAATGGATCTCCTGTGAAGTAGTAATGCTAGACATACGCCTAGTTTCCTGAAACGAGTCACATTTGAAATTGATTTCAAGAATCAAATCAAAGTATATTTCATGTGTCACATGCGCCGAATACAACAGGTGTCGACTTTACAGTGAAATGCTTACTTACAAGCCCTTAACCAACAATGCCGTTTTAAGAAAAATAAGTGTTAAGAAAGCATTTACTAAAATAAACTGAACTAAGAAAGAAAACGATGAACAAAGAAAATGAAAAAATAAGAAATTAGAAAAATAACAAATAATTAAAGAGCAACAATAAAATAACGATAAAATAACACTACATACTGTCCCAACCAGGTAATTTGCCTACTCATGTTAACCAATGCCCTCTTGAGTTCACGGAGAAAGGTTTGGGCTCCCAGGAAGCCGGCTTCCACAGTTGAGAAAAGAGGAGTTCTTAATTCTTTAAAAAAAGGACTCGATCTGGCTTGGTGTGGATTTACAATCAGAGGTGTACAATTCTTTATAGAAACTGAAGAATCTTTGGTTGATTCATTTGGGTTCTGATAGTAATTCACCTGATTCAGATTCAATAGCTTGTTAGCCAGTAGATGACTGGGTCGATTACCATGGAAGTAATGGTTGGGTCTAACTCGATGGATGGCAAATTATGTTCTCTGTCTTATCAATAGATTTAGTTCTGTCTTGACTTTCAATTGAGTAGTCGCTACATGATCTCAAAAAAGTGTTTATTGAGAACGTTCTAACGTTGTCAACAACTTTTCCAATTCTGATATCTTCTTCAATTTTGATTTGTTCAGCCCAGATGCAAATGCAGTTGCTTTGTTTTTAATAAAACCTTTAATGGCGTGCCATAAAATCTGAGGATCGTCGACTGAATTTTTGTTAATCATTATGAATTCATTCAATTCAGTTTCAAATTCTTCACAGAAAATATGATTTTGTAGTAAGTGACATTAAAGCACCCTCTTGTGTCTCTTTTAGGATATTCTGATATATGTATCTGGCAGTAATTAGCATGATGATCAGACAGGCTCATATGTTGAATTTCCATTTTCTTGATTAAATAAAATAGAGGAGTAGATAATAAGAGTACGAAATCGATTCTGGAGAATGTTTTGTGCCGAATAGTGTACTCTTTGCTATAGGGCTATGAGCTCACCAGGCATCAATGAGGTTGTAATCAGAGCGTATATGTTGGAGAACCTTGGTTTCCTGTGGATTGTAGTTGGTCTTATTAGATTTGTCCCATGTGTACAGAATGGCATTCATATCTGTTCCAATAACCAGCTGGATTTCAGTTAATTCCAACAACATGCTGTTCAGAGAATCATACAACTTAGGATCATATGAATTTGGAGCATACACATTAATAAAGGCCATTTTCTTTCCATTATGGATACATTTAAAACCTCTAAGGGATCCCTTACGGCTAGAATCCCGTTACCGGGATCGATTTGACAACATCCGGTAAATTGCAAAACACTAGAGTCCACCTGAGTGACACTTAGAAAGAATACGAATACTTCTTCATTTTACCAAAAAAACATTGAAGAATTTCTAAAGACTGTTGACTTCTAGAGGAAGCCATAGGAACTGCAATCTGGGTCCTAATAATTAGGCTTTCCCATAGAAATTATTGGAAAATCCAATGACCTCAACAACAAAAATATTCCTGGATGGATTGTCCTCGGTGTTTCGCCTGCCAAATCTGTTCTGTTATACTCACAGACATTATTTTAACAGTTTTAGAAACTTTAGAGTATTTTCTATCCAACAATACCATACATATGCATACCCTAGCTTCTGGGCCTGAGTAACAGGAAGTTTACTTTGGGCCCCTCAGTCATCCAAACATGCCTTTACCAAGGATGGTGATTTTGAGTTTCTTATGTATCATTATGATTACACCCGTAGTTTTGTTTGGGACTGATGAAAAAGCAGCCAGTTTTCAGAAATGGTTCTCTATTCCATGTGCGTCATTTTGGAGCAGGTGTGTTTCTTGGAGCATTGCTAAATCTATATGGTTTCTTGCTAGAATATTATGACAGCTGGAACGTTTGATTGGAGTATTTAGGCCTTTCAAATTTCATGAGAGAATAGTTAGTGTTGCCATTGTTTTTCTAAAACATAATTGTTATCTTTAGTTTTGATAAGCCCATGGATGTAAAATAAAAAGCAGGACCCATAGGGAAATCCACCCATTGGTCTCTCCCCACCCAGAAGACGCTCTCTATAAACCATTCCCCTTCCCCGCCTCTCCCCCTCCTCCATAGCCTCCAGGCCTCCCTCCCTGGTTCCCCCCGCCCTGCACTATAATTACATGGTTGTAGTATAACGGCTAGTGGCAGCCTTACATATGAAATTCCTTAAGCAGCATATTTTTGGTAGTAAGGTATTCATAAAAATAATAATAATTAAACTAAATAAGTAACCAATTCAGACCTTTACAATTAAGTTAGCAGACTTGAAGAGTAAGGGTGGGTAATGAAGAAAAAATTATGGAAATGATAACAAGAAGAAACTATGAAAGATATACAAGTCTAATGCCTAAACAGTCAAAAATAGGATAGCTGTAGTATCCATATATTGTCCATTGTTCATTAATTTGCATGGTGTCATCACTGTGTAAATGTCCTGGACCATAGGCAATATAATGATAACAAGTTCAATGCTCAGCAATAATAGTAGTATTGTTCCTTATACCCAAACATGAGAGGTCTCCTCATCATTGTCTTATGCTGAGGGCAGCATCAAATTATAACCATAGGCTAGGCAGCATGATTGTGCATGGATAGCATACCAGAATAAAGAGCCAGTCATGGGGTTCCATCTGTTGGCTTGTCCCCTTGTGTGTTGGGTTTGATGTGCTTCTCCAAGAAGTCTTGAGCTTCCTTGGCAGTGGAAAACGTGTGTTGCTTGGTGGATGAAGCCGCATCTCAGGTTTAGCTGGCGTAGCTGGGATCTCACCTCGTTGTAGGTCTTCTGCTGTTTTAGCAGTTCAGCACTCAGGTCTGGGTAGATGCTGATCCTTCCTTCAATAAGTCAGATGCCCGGATTCCGCTGCAAGACGAACAATTCGCTGCTTGACTTCAAAGCTGTGGATCCAACAATCATACAACGAGATCCGTTGTGGAGTTGACCCATGCAATGCGCAATGTTAATCAGCAACATGGGACCCAGCAGCTCCTGTCCGAACAGTTCGTAGAAAAGATTGATCATGAAGGAAGTTGGGTTGCCCGCTTCCATCCCAGTTTAAAGTCCTGTGATTTTTCAAATGATTCTGTTTCTCTTTTAGGAGTTTGATTTTCCCTTTAAACTTACTGTTTCCAGGTCATGGATGAAAATGGTGCCGAAGAACATGGCTGACGTTTTACAGATTTTTTTTTCGTTTTGTGTAACTTATTTTTTAACTTACTTATTGTGTACATAATGTTGCATAATGTCTCTTATGACAAAAAATAACTTCTAGACATCAGAAAAGTGATTACTCACAGCGTACTGGAAGAAACTTTTTCCTTTAACAAGTCTGATTAGAAGGATATCCTGCTTTCACTGGAACAGGCCCAGATCCACGCCTTTTTCGTGAAGAAAAGACGCCGGAAAAGAGGACGCAGATCGGGGATGCTTCTGACAAGCCGGAGGTGAGCGAGTAAACTCCCAATGCCTTCCATTCTCCTCAACGTGCAATCGTTAGAAAATAAAATTGATTACCTACTATTAAGACTATCCAACCAACAGGACATTAAAAACTGTAACATCTTATGTTTCACCGAGACGTGGCTGAAAGAAGAAATGGACAATATAGAGCTGGCGGGATTTTCCGTGCACCGGCAGAACAGAGACGCTACCTCTGGTAAGACGAGGGGTGGGGTTGTGTGTCTTTTTGTCAATAACAGCTGGTGCACGATGTCTAATAGAGGTATTGCTCGCCTGAGGTAGGGTACCTTATGATAAACTGTCGACCACACTATCTACCAATAGAGTTCTCATCTGTATTATTCGTAGCCGTCTATTTACCACCACAAAGTGAAGCTGGCCCTAAGACCGCTCTCAACCAACTCTATAAGGCCATAAGCAAAGAAGCAAATGCTCACCCAGAAGCGGCGCTCTTAGTGTCTGGGGACTTTAATGCAGGCAAACTTAAATCAGTTTTACCAAATTTTTACCAGCATGTCACATGTGCAACCAGGGGGAAAATAATCCTAGACCACCTTTACTCCACACACAGAGATAAATAAAAAGCTCTCCCCGCTCTACATTTGGCAAATCTAACAACAATTATATCCTCCTGATTCCTGCCAAAAACTAAAGCAGGAAGTACCAGTGACTCGCTCAATACGGAAGTGGTCAGATGGCGCGGATGCTACACTACAGGACTGTTTTGCTAGCACAGACTGGAATATGTTCCGGGATTCATCCAATGGCATTGAGGAGTACACCACCTCAGTCATCGGCTTCATCAGTAAGTGCATCGATGACGTTGTCCCCACAGTGACTGTACGTACATATCCCAACCAGAAGCCATGGATTACAGACAACATCCACATCTAGCTAAAGGCTAGAGCTGCCGCTTTCAAGGAGCGGGAGACTAATCCGGACGCTTATAAGAAATCCCACTATGCCCTCAGACGAACCATAAAACAAGCAAATGCAGGATTAAGATTGAATCGTACTACACCGGCTCTGATACTCGTCGGATGTGGCAGGGCTTGAAACTATTACGGACTACAAAGGGAAACCTAGACGCGATCTGCCCAGTGATGTGAGCCTACCAGACAAGCTAAATGCCTTTTATGCTCGGTATGCGAATTGGAGTGGATCTAGGGTGTCCGGGAGGATGCTGTGAGCCATGACCAGCCTTTCAAAGCACTTCATGGCCACTGACGTGAAGCTGAATCACCACCCCCCCCCCCCCCTTGTACACTGCTGCTACTTGCTGTTCGTTTGTTACCTATGCATTGTCACTTCGCCCACACCTGCATGGACAGATTACCTCAACTAGCCTGTACCCCTGAACACTGACTCGGTACCGGTGCCCCCTGTATATAGCCTTGTTATTGTTATTCTTATTGTGTTTCTTTTTATTATTACTTTTTATTTTAGCCTACTATGTAAATATTTTCTTCTTCTTGAACTGCACTGTTGGTTAAGGGCTTGTAAGTAAGTATTTCACGATAAAGTCCACACTTGTTGTATTCGGCGCATGTGGTAAATAAAGTTTGATTTGATTTGATGGAGTCGCACCTCTGTCGCATTGGCTGTCTTCTCCAGACTTTCCACTTTGGTTGAATAGGTATCCACTTTAACAGTGAGCACTGCCAATGATTCAATGATTTACAGGTTTTAGAGGTAATCTCTTCACAAATTATCTCTCGAATAGTAGCCAGCTCTTTCTGTTGTCTGTTGTTGAGAGCCTCCATGTTAATATGAAGTTTTAGGAAATAAGTCTGTTAATTCATAGTAATTTGCAAAGGAAAGCCACGAAAGGCCATGCGTTTCAATGCATGCCACTGGAACCAGAAACAGTAGTAGATTTAAAAAAAGCTTTTGACTCAATTTGTCATGAGGGTCTTGATGGGGGAAAAACATTATAAAATCCATTTACACAAACAACAACTGTGTGGTTAAAATTGGCAAAAAACACACATTTCTTTCCACAGGGCTGTGGGGTGAGACAGAGATGCAGCTTGAGCCCCACCCTCTTCAACATATACAGTATATCAACGAATTGGCGAGGGCACTAGAACACTCTGCAGAACACGGCCTCACCCTACTAGAATCTGAAGTCAAATGTCTACTGTTTTCTGATGATCAGTAGCACCTAGATCTTCTGCACAGAATATGTTAGACTTGGGCCTTGACAGTGAATGTCAGTAAGACAAAAATAACGGTGTTCCAAAAAAGGTGCAGTTGCCAGGACCACAAATACAAATTCAATCTAGATACCGTTGCCCTATAGCAAACAAAAAACTATACCTACCTCAGCCTAAACATCAGCACCACAGGTAACTTCCACAAAGCTGTGAATTATCTGAGAGACAAAAAGGGCCTTCTATGCCATCAAAATAAACATAAAATTTGACATCCCAATTAAGATCTGCCTAAAAATACTTGAATCAGTTATAGATCTATTGCCCTTTATGGTTGTGAGGTCTGGGGTCCGCTCACCAAGCAAGAATTCACACAATAAGACAAACACCACATTACATTTACATTTACATTTAAGTCATTTAGCAGACGCTCTTATCCAGAGCGACTTACAAATTGGTGCATTCACCTTATGATATCCAGTGGAACAACCACTTTACAATAGTGCATCTAAATCTTTTAAGGGGGGGGGGGGGGTTAGAAGGATTACTTTATCCTATCCTAGGTATACATTGAGACTCTGTATGCAGAATTCTGCAAAAACGTCCTCTGTGTACAATGTAAAAAAAACAAATAATACATGCAGAGCAGAAATAGGACGATACCCGCGAATGATCAAAATCCAGAAAAGACAACCACTTAAAAGGAAGCAATTCCCAAAACTTCCATAACAAAGCCATCCCCTACAGAGAGATGAGCCTAGAGAAAAGGCTCCTAAGAAAGCTGGTCCTGGGGCTCTGTTCACAAACACAAACAAGACAGCAACACAATTAGACTAGAGAGAGAGAGAGAGAGATTTTCACAACCACTTCTCCATTTTGGCACTTAGAGTATGTTGAGTAACACCAGAAAACGAAATGAGCGCCCCAATCCACTGGGGGCTTCTCTGAATGAATACAACCCTGTGTTGCAGGCAGTGACAAGCTACTCCAAGAAGCCTGTACCATGAGAACATCTGCCTTCGTGGCTATGGCCCATAGGCCCTGGTCAAAAGTAGTGCACTACATAGGCAATAGGGTGCCATTTGGGATGCAACCCAGAAGTCTTCCTGGCTGCCAGGCAGCCAACTGAAACGTGTCTCCATTGCTTCAGCACCACTTTGCCGAATGGAACAAAGAGCACCCTCATTTCAATTGGAACTGTGTTGTGCTGGTCGTTCATAGAGCCTGTGGTGGAAAATTACCACACTTGGCGTTGAGGAGCCATTGAGATGGAGAACCAGCGTGCCAGTGACATTGTCAGGGTGGAGAGGGTGGGCTTAGGACTGAAGAGGGGGTATGGGGTCTATAGACAGAGATTACTGGGTGGTTGTATG
>NC_074669.1:17053033-17094642 GCF_029448725.1 Salvelinus fontinalis
AATAAACCTAGGACGTAGCAAACAGTGACTGTCAAGAAGACAGAGCTGATGGACTATTTACCTCCGCAGGGTACTTTTGCCTTCTCCCTGATCAAGTACACCCCTCTGAAGTACAACAATGAGTATGTGTACCCCTGGTGGGGCTACGGCCTGGGCTGGCTCCTGGCCCTGTCCTCCATGCTCTGTGTCCCCCTCTGGGTGGTCATCAAAATGTGTTCTGTGGAAGGCACCCTGAAGGAGGTAAGTCACACACACCACCCACTGTTTTCACTCCTTACCCCCCCTGACTTTTTTCCTGTTTGCTATTGTCAATCTTTTGGGCTTAAGCTACTGTAACTTAGAAATATATACAAACCAATACAACAAACCAATCTTGTCTTGTCTATTTCCTCTGTTGTTCTGTAGCGCTTTACAATCCTGACCACACCGTCCACTGACTTACCCAAAACCAAGAAGGAGCAAGAGAAGCTGCTGGCCATCTTTGCTGCCGATGGGGACAGCCTCCGTCAGAGACACCCTCCCACCAAGGAAGGCTACTTCCCCGTCAACGAGAAGGAGTCCAACTGCTAGAGCTGGAAACGTGGACCCAGGCCTTGTGAGGTCCCATGTCCCTCCCCTCGACATGGCATCTGCCTTGGGCCCGTCCCAAACCTCTCCTCAACGATACCTCATAACTGCACAACTGCGGCCAAATGAGCACAGATGCAGAGACACTGGTGCTGCTGTGCCCTGGCTCTTTCTCTCCTGCAAGGTCTCTCAGAGACAATATAGACTACTGTTTCAGGTGCTGTTGTTAAATTGTGTATGTACTGATGTTCACACACGCAATGCTACTGGCTCTTCCATCTACACTTCCGTCCACGGGACAGTTGCTCGCCACTTCTGCCTCACACTGTTGCCTGATCAACCAGGAACTCTAGCTGGGTTGTGCTCATTTAGTTCGCCAATGACGAAGTTTAGCAGACATTGAAATGGTGTGATTCAGTGATTTGTTATATGTCCATTGTGGTTGAGACTTGAGAATGTTTGTCTGATGATCACATCTGCTTTCTAAGGATGTGTTTTTTGTTTTCCTCTTTTTCATGGACATCTCTGATGTTCAGCTCGGCACATGTTGTACGAATACTACTTCAAGTTGTTTTTCAGTTAGTTTTAGCTTCTGGCGGAATGGAATGTTTCATTCCAAACACAGTCGTAGAGTTTCAGTTGAATACAGTCCAGTTACATTGAGATGTTTAATTCAGGACTTAGCTGAAAGGACTGCCTCATACAGCACATCGTAACAATGCTTTACAACATAATCCCTCCGTCTGTCCTCCCTCTACCATGTTCTCATGTAGGGTTGCTCCTGATTTATATTCAGCTGTGAGAGACACTGTGATTAGGTATTATTTTTGTGCATTATGTTGAACTTGCTACAGTCATATCAGTTGATATAGTAAATACATCAATCTAATCAATATGTTTCTTAATTTACCCCGAGATGCTAAACCTTAGCTGACAACATTTTTAGATGACAAATAAAGGAATCCGATAACCGCATGCCAACTAAAAGCACCATGTCATTGTGGTTACAAGAAGCAATGCAGAATTGAACAAGAATTCAATGAGGCAATAATTATTTGGAGGCAATAATTTTTTTGCCTCTGAATACTATGATTTTACATTAATATATTGGCAAGTGCCAATATGTTACACACAACCTATACAGTTTAATATCCAGATTTATGTCAGTAGAATTGCATCAAAAATACATCTGAAGCCCAAGTGTCTGCCTCTATTATAGTAACCTAACATAGCAGGAATAAAATAAACCTGTAGAAAACAGACTGAATAGGCTTTGCTAGCCTAAGGTTGTTGTTTGAGTTTAGGATTAAGTCAGACATACTGTAAATGTATTGCTTTGATTCAAATGCTTACTTGGACATATAATCATTGTGTATTAGCATTTTAATCATACCCACTGGGCACAGACGTCAGCTCAAGGTCTAGTTTTGATTTACATTTTGTTGAGTTGTCAACTAACGTGAATTCAACATAAAATCAACAACAATTTTCAACATGTCAATGGATTTAGGTTCAAAGTTGGGTGAAAAAAAGACAAAATGCCCCTACGTTGATTACTTTTTGCAAATCCAATACATTTTCCTCCATTGATTTAACATCATCACATACATTTTGGGGGTTGAAATTATGTGGAAACAACATTGATTCAACAATTTTTTTGCCCAGTGGGTAGTCCTATGTTAGGTTTTTTAAGTACTTTAAAATGTAAAACCAGGATATTTGCATTGCTCTCATCCTTGGCTTGATTTAAAAAAAAAATGTATACAATCGTATATATATATATTTCTAAACTGTATACCAAGTCCAAAATGTGATAAAGCACATGATAAACATAGTTTAAAAACTAGTGAAAGTATGGATTGTGTTCAATATATTTTTGTTGTACAGAATTTTGGCATTTGAAATCATTGTACAGTACACTACAGTATACCATCATAGCGAGCAGCTTAGAGGTGAGAAGCTGGAGAGAAAGAGTTTTCCCGTAATACTGAACTTGAGTTTCATACCTTTTACCTTGGAAAAATTAAAAGTCTCGCAAAGTCTGTTATTTGCTTATTCATTAATTAATTATATCATCATCTACTTTGCCATATCATACAATAACAACTTTGAAAAGTATAAGCTCTTACACTTCCAGTATGTGTTCGTCAGTATTGCCAATGACATGTCCAGTGCAAAGCTGAGTACCGTTCACATGTATCATTACAACTGACATTGTAAAATAAAATCATTTATATTAAAAGTTTTAAAAAATTATGTGCATTCTTTTCCACCAAGATTTCTGAAGACTGTTGAGAGAGAGAGAGAGAGAGAGAGAGAGAGAGACTGTATGTATCCTGATGGCCAGCAGATGGAAGCAGAGTATTATCATCAAAAGCCATGAGTATGTCAGTAACCCAACTGAAATGATTTCAAGCCATGTGTGTGCTGTAGGCCTTTAATTTTTCCTCTAAAGAAATCTTAAAACATGTCATGCTACAGTATGTGTTTACTATTGAGCACATACAGGTAACTGCCAAAATAAAGGAAACACCAACATAACGTGTCTTAATGGGGCATTGGGCCACCACGAACTGCCAGAACAGCTTCAATGTGCCTTGGCATAGATTCTACAAGTGTCTAGAACTGTATTGAAGGGATGCGACATCATTCTTCCATGAGAAATTCTCCATAATTTGGTGTTTGGTTGATGATTGTCGAAGCAAGGTGCCGCTCAGGTGCCGCTCCAGAATCTCCTATAAGTGTTCAATTGGGTTGAGATCTGGTGACTGAGAGAGAGAGAGAGAGAGAGAGAGAGAGAGAGAGAGAGAGAGAGAGAGAGAGACAGACATACAGAAAGATAGATAGAGAGAGAGAGATAAAGCCCTTACATTGAATTGAGAGAGAGAGCGAGAGAGAGAGATAAAGCCCTTACATTGAATTGAGAGAGAGCGAGCGAGAGAGAGAGAGATAAAGCCCTTATATTGAATTGAGAGAGAGAGAGAGAGAGAGATAAAGCCCTTACATTGAATTGAGAGAGAGAGCGAGAGAGAGAGAGATAACGCCCTTACATTGAATTGAGAGCGAGCGAGAAAGAGAGAGATAAAGCCCTTACATTGAATTGAGAGAGAGAGAGAGAGAGACCAACCCCCTTTCAACCCTATGCTCCTTTGAGACTGCTCTTTCAACATCACTGAGTTCTCTTCTTCTAAGCATAGTACCCACAAAAATGAGCAACTGGGCATTTTTATACATGACACTAAGCAAATCCCCTCAAAAATATTTGTCACATACACATCGTTAGCAGATGTTAATGCGAGTGTAGCGAAATGCTTGTGCTTCTAGTTCCAACCATGCAGTAATATTGAACAAGTAATCTAACCTAACAATTTCACAACAACTACCTTATGTACATTTTTTCATTATTAAAGTGGCTAGAGATGAGTCAGTATGTTGGCAGCAGCCACTCAATGTTAGTGATGGCTGTTTAACAGTCTGATGGCCTTGAGATAGAAGCTGTTTTTCAGTCTCTCGGTCCACGCTTTGATGCACCTGTACTGACCTCGCCTTTTGGATGATAGCGGGGTGAACAGGCAGTGGCTCGGGTGGTTGTTGTCCTTGATGATCGTTTTGGCCTTCCTGTGACATCGGGTGGTGTAGGTGTCCTGGAGGGCAGGTAGTTTGCCCCCGGTGATGCGTTGTGCAGACCTCACTACCCTCTGGAGAGCCTTACGGTTGTGGGCGGAGCAGTTGCCGTACCAGGCGGTGATACAGCCCAACAGGATGCTCTTGATTGTGCATCTGTAAAAGTTTTTGAGTGTTTTTGGTGACAAGCCAAATTTCTTCAGCCTCCTGAGGTTGAAGAGGCGCTGCTGTGCCTTCTTCACCACACTGTCTGTGTGGGTGGACCATTTCAGTTTGTCCGTGATGTGTACGCCGAGGAACTTAAAACTTTCCACCTTCTCCACTACTGTTCCGTCGATGTGGATAGGGGGCTGCTCCCTCTGCTGTTTCCTGAAGTCCACGATCATCTCCTTTGTTTTGTTGACATTGAGTGTGAGATTAATTTCCTGACACCACACTCCGAGGGCCCTCACCTCCTCCCTGTAGGCCGTCTCATCGTTGTTGATAATCAAGCCTACCACTGAAGTGTTGTCTGCAAACTTGATCATTGAGTTGGAGGCGTGCATGGCCACGCAGTCATGGGTGAACAGGGAGTACAGGAGAGGGATGAGAACGCACCCTTGTGGGGCCCTAGTGTTGAGGATCAGCGGGGTGGAGATGTTGTTAACTACCCTCACCACCTGGGGGTGGCCCGTCGGGAAGTCCAGGACCCAGTTGCACAGGGCGGGGTCAAGACCCAGGGTCTATATTGAGCTTATTGAATAGTTTGGAGGGTACTATGGTGTTAAATGCTGAGCTGTAGTCGATGAACAGCATTCTTACATAGGTATTACTTTGTCCAGATGGGTTAGGGCAGTGTGCAATGTGATTGCGATTGCGTTGTATGTGGCATGATGGGGTGTTAATTATGTAATTAACTCAGGAACCACACCTCTGTGGAAGCACCAGTTTTCAATATACCTTGTATCCCTCATTGTTCCCTCATTTATTTTGGCAGTTACTTGTACATTGCCTTGCAAAATACTACATTAATTTGTTTGTATTACTCCACAAGAGGACGCTGGAATCATTCTGCTGGAATCCGGTCATGTTTACGGTAGTGCAAGTGACGTGTCAATGGGATGATCTCAAATATTTTTCTCACGTCCTCGCTACTCCTCTGCTTCTCAAAAGCCATTGGATGAGAAAACCAGAGGTCCCGCCCCTCTTACCTTCTTCTCCAATGGGTTTTGAGAAGGGGACGATGAGCGAGGAGAGAGGCGCAGGGAAATACAATTGAGATCTTCCCAATGTCTACCAAAGCATTGTGGGATTGAAACGTTGCTTGCAATGGTGACTGCTGGAGCCGTAGGAACTACGGGTAAAACTGAGAAATATTAACCATATAAATGTCACTAGAATTGTGCTAGGTATGATAATCTATGACACCACCGTCTAGGCTTTTTTGTTGTGGACAAGCTTATGCCCGTGTCATCCCTTCCATTCGGTATGGGCAAAGTAGAAAACTGGAATATTGACTTGTGTCAGTGAACGCTTGCTGAGGTCCATACCGTTTTTCGTTTTCTAAGGGGCTGAATAAGTAGGCAAGTGACTAGTATCTTACGATTGCTTTATTATTATTTCAAGATTTGATATTTGGGTCGAATACATCATCCAAAATGTCGACTAGTAGCCCCGAAGCGGTGAAGAAATTACTCGAGAACATGCAGACGGATCTGCGGTCCCTGTCCATGGAATGCAAGAAGAAATTCCCCCCAGTCAAAGAGGTAGTTATGGCTGTCTGACGTTGTAGCTAGCAATTCCTCTCTTGCTTTCGCTCAGTTTCACTCTACTGTGTGTTATGTGATGTTTTGCCACCTCACCACTGATTATACATTTCAATGCAACTGCTGATGTTGTGATGCGAGCGCTCGCGACATGTATCAGAAATGGGAAGTCTAAATGGTTCCTTGTGACGTTTCAATCTGACGTCACTTAATTGAAGTAGACGTTTAAAACTGGTTGGGTTAGGTAAGGGTTATTATTAGGGTTTACCATCAGAAATAATAGGGTGATACCCAGTTGTGAAGGCTGCATGGTTGCTAGCCAGCAGATCCGTTCCGCTTGCTTACATCTGCACTAGGGTCAGACAACATTCCTGTGTATATGAAGACACTACGGAGCCGGCACAAGCTATGGCTCGGAAAATGTATCTCAATCCAGGGATGAGAAATGTGTTGTACTCCGAATCGTCCCAGTATTCTAACTGTTACATCAAGAAGATTGAAAGACTATTAGTTTTCTGGAAATCTGGCTTTTTCATCCTCATACTAGGTAACAGCAGCCATTTTGGAATGGCAGTGTCAGCCAATTAGCTCTGTTGTTCAACCATACATGCATTCCATAACGGCTGCTGTTCCTACTGCTAACTAGCATGAGGATGAAAACAGCAGTTTACTTAAACTAGCACTTGTTCAATCTTCTCGGTTTAACACTTCATTTGGGATAATGGACAAATTGGAGTACAACGCATTTCTCATCCCTGGATTGAGATATGTTTTCCAAGCCATATCTCGCACCGGCTTCGCAGTTTCTTAATATACACAGGAATGCTGTATGACCCTAGTGTAGCTGTAAGCAAGCGGGTTAGATCTGCTGGCTACATGGATGCTGAAGATTTTTATAACTAAGCCAAAGATTTTGGGATGCTTTTCCAAGGTCTTGGTGTGAACAGTAGCCAGTTGTCAAATACTGACTTTACATTCTATGATGGGACGTCCATTGTTTTGTGTGGATGTCAGAATCAGCTTTTTCACAATTTTGAGCTTCAATGATTTTCAAAATGAAGATGCTTAGTGTTGCCACTGCATTGGTCAGAAATGCTACATCCCAAGTGTTGTGATTTAATGGCAGAATATTTATTTTTTCTTGGCTTGAATTGCACGGTCTGGTTCACTTTTTTTAGGGGAATGTGAACACAAAGCTCCCCAGGTTGGTTCATCATTATTCCCACACCACGCACTAGACTACTGCAACACAATTGCCCCTGCCATAACCCAGCACATTGGTGCCACGAAAGAGAGATGTTGATGTCCAGGTTCGCTGGAAAAAAAACGTGCCTTTTTTGGGTATTGATTAGCAATTGTCAAGGATCCACAAAAATGTGTGTGTGTGTGTGTGTGAGAAGACACCATATTTGGTTGGAATTGCAACTAAGAGTACAAAATCAATGCTAGTTCTTAGGCAGTAGCTTACATTGGGTGTTCAATTTTCAGTTACAGCATTATTTAATCTACAGTATCCCTCTGCTATTTATTCTGTTAATTATAATCAGAAGATAATATTATTAGGTCATATTTTAACTAAATGCAATGTATTAGCTTCCCAAATTTAAGTAGGTATATTTAGCGGTCCGATACGTTCTGATCAAATGTCTTGCCCTGCACTTTGTAAAAACCAAGAGTGCATTGAGGTAATGTTGGAAGAAATATCCTGGTTCCTTTTTCTAAAGAGCAATGTGAATGCAAAGAGGACTCGGACGTGAAAATAGGTGAAGTGAACTGGCAAATGAGTTGAGTCCTTATCCAAAAGTAAGGTTAGTGTGAATAGAAAAATAACTGGGTTCACTTTAAAAAGGACTGAGATCGGTTCTTTTAAGAGGACTATATGTGAAAACAACTATGATGCCTGGTCTACTTCATCAAGCTAAATATTTTCCAAATGGGAGGAGAGACATGCCTTTCAAACTGAGAATACTGCTATCTAGCCTTCCTCTCTAAACTAGCTAGAGATAAGCTGCTCCTTTCCAGATGTCGATCTCACAAACTGTCCAAGGTTAAGCTGATGCAGGTTTTCAGTAGAAATTGGAATGATGCTCTTTTTTTTACTGCATCTAGCTTACATGCTAAGTACTGACTGTCTTCATTTTACCACAAGTGCTTGGACTATACCTTGTATTCATTGCATCAATTGGCTTATCATGACAACAATACTGCGGAGGAGGTTATGCTCGTGCGTTGTGTTTTACAGTACAAATGCCTGAAGCATTGCCACAAGCATTAACCTAGTCCTCTGGTAAGCCAAATGCAGACACTTGTTTACATGATGTCACTTTGCCTAAACACACCAGACCTGTTTTGTTACTTACCTATTTGCTTGATTATATGTGACTTGTTTCAGGAAACTAGGTGTATGTCACGCGTCACTATTTCACAGGAGAGCCATTTGCGTAATGTTTTTTATTTGTATCAAAATGTGTTTTTTGGCAGAAATGCCTTCTGGAACATGTGAACTTTCATGTGCCTTAACAACAAACATGTATGCCATCTGTAAATACAAATACATTTGTTAAATTACAAGCCTAGTTGGTTTAACCAAGATGGCCTCAATGCCAAGTGTCTTGTCTGGAGGAAACCTTGCATCATCACCTACGGTGAAGCATGTGGGTGGCAGCATCATGCTGTGGGGATGTTTTTCAGCAGCAGGGACTGGGAGACTAGTCGGGATCAAGGGAAAGATGAACGGAGCAAAGTACAGAGATCCTTGATGAAAACCTGCTCTAGAGCACTCAGACTCTGACTGGGACAGCGACCCTAACCAGGACAACTACCCGAACCACACAGCCAGGGCAATGCAGGAGTGGCTTTAGGACATTTCTCTGAATGTCCTTGAGTGACCCAGCCAGAGCCTGGACTTGAACCCTATCGAACATCTCTGGAGAGACCTGAAAAAAGCTGTGCAGCAACGCACCCCATCCAACCTGACAGAGCTTGAGAGGATCTGCAGAGAAGAATGGGAGAAACTCCCCAAATACAGGTGTGCCAAGCTTGTAGCGTCATACCCAAGAAGACTCGAGGCTGTAATCGCTGCCAAAGGTGCTTCAACAAAGTACTGAGTAAAGGGTCTGAATACTTATGTAAATGGAATATTTATGTTTTTAAATTGTAATACGTTTGCAAACATTTTCTAAAAAAAACGTTTTTGCTTGGTCATTATGGTGTATTGTTTGTCCATTTGATGAGGGGACAACTATTTCATCCATTTTAGAATAAGGCTGTAACGTAACAAAATGTTAAGTCAAGGGGTGTGAATGCTTTCCAAATGCACTGTATGTTTTAGTTTAATGCACCAAATGCCTGTATCGCAATAATCAAGTATATATCTATATACACTGCTCAAAAAAATAAAGGGAACACTTAAACAACACAATGTAACTCCAAGTCAATCACACTTCTGTGAAATCAAACTGTCCACTTAGGAAGCAACACTGATTGACAATAAATTTCACATGCTGTTGTGCAAATGGAATAGACAAAAGGTGGAAATTATAGGCAATTAGCCAGACACCCCCAATAAAGGAGTGATATTGCAGGTGGTGACCACAGACCACTTCTCAGTTCCTATGCTTCCTGGCTGATGTTTTGGTCACTTTTGAATGCTGGCGGTGCTCTCACTCTAGTGGTAGCATGAGATGGAGTCTACAACCCACACAAGTGGCTCAGGTAGTGCAGTTAATCCAGGATGGCACATCAATGCGAGCTGTGGCAAAAAGGTTTGCTGTGTCTGTCAGCGTAGTGTCCAGAGCATGGAGGCGCTACCAGGAGACAGGCCAGTACATCAGGAGACGTGGATGAGGCCGTAGGAGGGCAACAACCCAGCAGCAGGACCGCTACCTCCGCCTTTGTGCAAGGAGGTGCACTGCCAGAGCCCTGCAAAATGACCTCCAGCAGGCCACAAATGTGCATGTGTCTGCTCAAACGGTCAGAAACAGACTCCATGAGGGTGGTATGAGGGCCCGACGTCCACAGGTTGGGGTTGTGCTTACAGCCCAGCACCGTGCAGGACATTTGGCATTTGCCAGAGAACACCAAGATTGGCAAATTCGCCACTGGCGCCCAGTGCTCTTCACAGATGAAAGCAGGTTCACACTGAGCACATGAGCACATGTGACAGACGTGACAGAGTCTGGAGACGCCGTGGAGAACGTTCTGCTGCCTGCAACATCCTCCAGCATGACCGGTTTGGCGGTGGGTCAGTCATGGTGTGGGGTGGCATTTCTTTGTGGGGCCGCACAGCCCTCCATGTGCTCGCCAGAGGTAGCCTGACTGCCATTAGGTACCGAGATGAGATCCTCAGACCCCTTGTGAGACCATATGTTGACACATGCACATTTGTGGCCTGCTGGAGGTCATTTTGCAGGGCTCTGGCAGTGCACCTCCTTGCACAAAGGCGGAGGTAGCGGTCCTGCTGCTGGGTTGTTGCCATCCTACGGCCTCCTCCACGTCTCCTGATGTACTGGCCTGTCTCCTGGTAGCGCCTCCATGCTCTGGACACTACGCTGACAGACACAGCAAACCTTTTTGCCACAGCTCGCATTGATGTGCCATCCTGGATGAACTGCACTACCTGAGCCACTTGTGTGGGTTGTAGACACCGTCTCATGCTACCACTAGAGTGAGAGCACCGCCAGCAGTAAAAAGTGACCAAAACATTAGCCAGGAAGCATAGGAACTGAGAAGTGGTCTGTGGTCACCACCTGCAGAATCACTCCTTTTTTGGGGGTGTCTTGCTAATTGCCTATAATTTCCACCTTTTGTCTATTCCATTTGCACAACAGCATGTGAAATTTATTGTCAATCAGTGTTGCTTCCTAAGTTGACAGTTTGATTTCATAGAAGTGTGATTGACTTGGAGTTACATTGTGTTGTTTAAGTGTTCCCTTTATTTTTTTGAGCAGTGTATATATTTTTAATGAGTGTTTGTATTTTTGGTCTCGTCTCCTTTGCTCCTTTTGTGCTGTGTGCACTCTGCACCTTCCTACCCCCCCCCTCAACACCAGGGCTGTAATGTAACAAAATGTGGAAAAAGTCAAGGGGTCTGAATACTTTCCGAATGCACTGTACATTCAAGTTAATCAAATTAATTAGATTTATCGCCCAGCCCTAGATGCAGGGTGGTATACTGCTGTAGGCCTAGCTGTCAGAGAAATTATACTGTCTCAGTCAGTCTCCACATTTGAGATGACTGCTCCTTTATGCTGAGCTTGTGCCCTTTCGGCCTCCACTCCAGACTGAGTCAGCAGGCAGGCAGGTATAACTCTGGCTGGCTCTGTTTGTTTCTCCTCAGACGTAGTCACACAGAAAGACTCAGCACTGCTCTGGGGACGATACCTCTACAGCAGGGATGGGCAACTGCCGCAGCCTTTTGTACGCCCGCAGACCACCGCAGACCAATTAAAAACATTTAATAAAAACATTTAAGATGGGGGTGGGGGTCGCAACATACTGTTGAGAGTTAGAGTACACGAGCTGCAATTTTGACATTTGGTTATGCATCAGCAGTCACTCAATTTGCCAATGTCAGCAAAAAATATTATAAGTTAGTCTAGCAGCCAGCTATCTAAGCATGGTTGAATTACTGACTGAAGTGGGGCCCATTAATCATCAGTTATCACATTAAAAACTGCAAACATTTTCCTCCACCCTATGGCAAAATATGTAGAATTTAAGGCAGGGCAGTATGACATATCACAGTATTTCAATTTTACCATATTTTATGTTTTTTCAATAATACAAGTTCTACATTTACTTTGAGTAATGCTTGACCCCAGGGTGGGGGACATACATTCTAAGTGATTTCCATTTTGATTATTTTATAATGTTCAAATAATCTTCAACCCAAAATAACTTTCTGCATTAATTTGAGATCATTTCCACACTGCCACGTACAGTGGCAGGAAAAGTATGGGAACCCTTTGGAATTACCTAGATTTCTACATAAATTGGTCATAAAATTTGATATAATCTTCATCTAAGTCACAACAATAGACAAACACAGTCTGCCTTAACTAATAACACACACATTATTTTATTTTTCTTGTCTATATTGAATACATAATTCAGTGTCGGTTGGAAAAAGTATCTGAACCCCTAGGCTAATGACTTCTCCAAAAGATAATTGTAGTCAGGAGTCGGCTAACCTGGAGTCCAATCAATGAGATGAGATTGGAGATGTTGGTTAGAGCTGCCTTGCCCAATAAAAATAAAAAATCACACAATTTGAGTTTGCTATTCACACGAAGCATTGTCTGATGTGAACCATGCCTCGAACTAAAGAGATCGCAGAAGACCTAAGATTAAGAATTGTTGACTTGAATAAAGCTGAAAATGGTTACAAAAGTATCTCTAAAATTCTTGATGTTCATCAGTCCACAGTAAGACAAATTGTCTATAAATTGAGAAAGTTCAGCACTGTTGCTACTCTCCCTAGGAGTGGCTGTCCTGCAAAGATGACTGCAAAAGCACAACACAGAATGCTCAATGAGGTTTAGAAGAATCCTAGAGTGTCAGCTAAAGACAGAAATCACTGGAATATGCTAACATCTCTGACGAGTCTACAATACGTAAAACGCTAAACGAGAATGGTGTTCATGGGAGAACACCACGGAAGAAGCCACTGCTGTCCAAAAAAAAACATTGCTGAATGTCTGAAGTTTACAAAAGTGCACCTGGGTGTTCTACTGGCAAAATCTGGACATATGTAACTACAGATGAGTTGTTTGGAAGGAACAAACAACCCTATGTGTGGAGAAAAAAAGGCACAGCACACCAAATCAAAACCTCATCCCAACTGTAAAGTATGGTGGAGGGAGCATCATGGTTTGGGGCTGCTTTGCTGCCTCAGGGCCTGGACAGCTTGCTATCTTCGACGGAAAAATGAATTCCCAAGTTTATCAAGACATTTTGCAGAAGCATGTTAGGCTATCTGTCCGCCAATTGAATCTCAACAGAATTTGGGTGATGCAACATGACAACGACCCAAAACACAGTAGTAAATCAACAACAGAATGTCTTCAACAGAAGGAAATACGCCTTCTGGAGTGGCCCAGTCAGAGTCCTGACATCAACCTGATTAAGAATCTGTGGCTTGACCTCGAGCAGTTCACACCAGACATCCCAAGAATATTGCTGAACTGAAACCGTTTTGTAAAGAATGTTCCAAAATTCCTCCTGACTGCTGTGCAGGTCTGATCTGCAACTACAGAAAACATTTGGTTGAGGTTATTGCTGCCAAAGGAGGGTCAACCAGTTATTAAATCCAAGGGTTCACATACTTTTCCCACCCTACACTGTGAATGTTTACACGGTATGTTCAATGAAGACATGAAAACGTATAATTGTTTGTTATTAGTTTAAGCAGACTGTGTTTGTCTATTGTTGTGACCTAGATGAAGATCAGATACAAATTTATGCAGAAATTCAGGTATTTCCAAAGGGTTCACATACTTTTTCTTGCCACAGTAGGGCTGCACGATATGGGCAAAACATCTAAATCTTATTTTTAACCAAATGCTGCAATTGCGACTTGACTTGGAAATCAGTAAATTTTAAATAAATAAATTAAACCCTAATCTATGGATTTCGCATGACTGAATACAGATATGCATATGTTGGTCACGGATACCTTTTTAAAGGGGTGTGAATCAGAAAACCAGTCAGTGTCTGGTGTGACCACCATTTGTTTTATGCAGCGCAACACATCTCCTTCGCATCGAGTTGATCAGGCTGTTTTTTGTTGCCTGTGGAATGTTGTTCCACTTCTCTTCAATAGCTGTGTGAAGTTGCTGTATATTGGTGGGAACTGGAACATACTGTCATACACGTCTATACAGAGCATCCCAAACATGCTCAAGGGGTCACATGTCTGAGTATGCAGGCCATGGAAGAACTGGGACATCAGCTTATGCTGACATGCTGAGATATGAGGTGATGAAGGGTACGACAATGGGCCTCATCTCATCACGGTATCACAGTGCATTCAAATTGCCATTGATAAAATGCAATTGTGTTCGTTATCCATAGCTAATGCCTGCCCATACCAAAACCCCACGCCACCATGGGGCACTCTGTTAACAACGTTGACATCAGCAAACCGCTCGCCCACAAGACGCCATACATGTGGTCTGCAGTTGTGAGGCCAATTGGACGTACTGCCAAATTCTCTAAAATGATGGAGGCGGCTTATGGTAGAGAAATTAACATTACATTTTCTGGCAACAGCTCGGATGGACATTTCTGCAGTCGGCATGCCAATTGCACACTCCCTCAACTTGAGACACCTCTGGCATTGTGTTATGACAATGCTGCACATTTTAACGTGACCTTTCATTGTCCCCAGCACAAGATGCACCTATTTAATGATCATGCTGTTTAATCAGCTTCTTGATATGCCACAGCTGGATGGATGGATGGATGGATGGATTATCTTGGCAAAGGAGAAATGCTCACTAATGGATGTAAACCAATTTTAGAGAAAAAGCTTTTTGTACACATGGAACATTTCTGGGACCTTTTTGTTTCAGCTCATGAAACATGGGACCAACACTTTACATGTTGCGTTTTATACTTTTGTTCAGTATAGAGCAAAACACTTGGGTGAACTGTTGGCTCGTGGAAAATAAATGATTATTCTGTCTATTGTTAAAAGTTAATAGTTGGCACTTTGAAAACAGTGTTTGACATGGCAACAAATTAAAATGTCAGGGAGGAGTTATTGTGACAGGATAGGAAGCAAAGTGTTGGTCAGTGTTTCCTTAGTGATATCATGTAGCTAACATATTCATGCTTCGCCTATTCCTCTTTGATTTAGAAGATACTGTTGCACAAACAACATGCTGATTTAGGCCCACACAATCACTGGTATCAGGCTGTATAGCTAGCTACATTTGCTCAGGACATTGTTTAGCTAGTTAGCAAGCCAGCTAACTAGCGATTGGCATTATCGGCTAACACGACTTAGCCTCAACTTGCTACGAAAAAACAAACTAGCTGTTTGCAGATGTAAGAAACACAAACTAATAGTATAGAACGCTTGTGGATTTATATTAAGAATCAAAGTGGAAACAGTATCGTAGTCATCAACATTGTTGGATGTGCTTCATTGACCATGTAGACTGAACACAGGTGTCTCGTGGTGGAGTAATAACAGATGCACACTTTGAGTGACATGGTGGGCTAGGTCTGTAGAAAGCGGCATGCGAAGAGAGGGAGAGAGCAGAGTAAACTATACAAATGAACATTATGCTGTGTGTATCACATTTAACAAACCAAACATTCAAATACCATTATAGAAGGTAAAGTAAAAACCCAAACCTGTCCATGCATCAATATATAGTCAAATACGGTATACCTCCCAGCCCGAGTAGAATCGCAGGAAATTAGCTGTAAAACTGCAAATGTTCTCTCCGCCCAATGACGAAATTAGTAGAATTGCATGAAATTAACTAGATTATTTTTGTCTTCGCTGTCACGAGGGGGGGTGCTAAAATGTTTTGCTCACAAGGTGTTGGGGGGGGGGGTGTATGGATGCAGGTACGCAGACTCACTTGACTTTTTTTTTTTGTGGACACCGTAGAATCTGTCTATACTAAGCCTGTCCTTTGCTGGGCTTTCTAAGTAGTCTGTTTTACATTTTGATCAACATATCTGAATTATCTTACATTACTATGGGAAATAAAAATGTCAGTTGTGCCCTTGAGTCTTTTTTTCTCTTTTCACTCAGATAGCCAGGTACGAGACACCTCCTTGACCAGTCTTGCACACCCCTCTCCCATTCATTTACCTCTTTTACTGCAGTGCAGCTGAATTCTCTCAGGTTTGTCTGGGTTAAGAAGGGCTGAGAAGAATCCTGTAGATTTTTCTATATCACAGCTTCACGCTCAAGAACTTTCCTTCTATTGAGTGACAGCCAGCTAAATCAGTGGGAG
Source organism: Salvelinus fontinalis (assembly GCF_029448725.1). Classification (NCBI taxonomy): domain Eukaryota; kingdom Metazoa; phylum Chordata; class Actinopteri; order Salmoniformes; family Salmonidae; genus Salvelinus; species Salvelinus fontinalis. The sequence continues at coordinate 17,068,947 of NC_074669.1, forward strand.
CTTTTCTGTTGTGTTATGATCGCTGGTCTCTCTGGTGAGGAGTTACAGTGCTGTGTTTCTCGACTGTCTGAAACGTGGCTCCTCCTTCATGCCCCGCCTGTATGGCTGACTTTGCCACACGGGTGTCATACAGTCTGAAGAAATAACAAGCTGAAAAGCAGAAACTTAGTAGAACTGACAGAAGGTGAGACTAAGGTTTGGATTAATTGAATAAGCCCCTTCAATGTAGGCTATGCAGCAGCAGAATCAATGCGAAAATCTGCAGTGTGAGTTGCTCTCTCGACATGTGCTCTTCTGAGACAGCCTCTAAGCGGCTGAGCAAATGATGCTGGGCTTTAGGAGAAGTAGTGAGTTTGCATTCAGGCTGGTGCCCAACTTCATGAATAATTCTCCCCTAGGATAAAACATGTAGTGAAGTTAGTGCTACGGGTGTGACCTGGTCCTTCCACTATTTGTCTTCATGCAGCTGTAGTGTGGATGAACCTTCGCATTCAGTGGCTTCATACGCCCTTCACAGTGCGGTTCACAGAAATAGTTTTAAACTGCCAGCTTGTAATTTTGACTCCTACTGATTCAGACTGAAGCTTCTCAGTTCTATTGTAAAGGGGAAGAAAGTCATGCAGTGTCAGGCCTTTTTGGGCTCAGTTAGAATTTTACTGGATAAGAGTGTGAGTGGGGAGGGTGGACTTGGTATAGAAAGACTACTGACTGAGCTAGCATGAATAGACTGGAGTGGTTTCATACAGTGGCTGGTCTGTCTGATGACCTAAATGACTCATAGCAGATCCATTCCACTCTCATCACAAACATGAAGAACGAGGAAATGAAGCCAGTTATTTCAAATGTGAAAGTGTGAGGATGGACAAGCATCCAATAAGCAGAATTAGGCTTATCCTTGTTGATAGTATTATTCATAAAGCCCAGGCTATATCTTCAACATTGTAATGAAGCTGTTTCCTTAAAGACCATTGACCATCCCTTATGATGTCATCATCACCACTATCATCTTCCTTCTACAAAAGGCTCCCATTCACATTCCATACTGGGTCCATTCACTGTGGCTCCTCTGAGCCCTGCTAGTGCTAGGCCCACCTAACCACAATGGCTGCTGTGTAAGGAGGGTTGGAGAAGGACCTTTTTTTAAGGCAATTTATAACAAAGTTAACACAGCGTGGCCTTTTGCTCAACAGCACTGTGGCGAAATTCACTTGGAATGAATGTCAGTTGTGTGCAACAATCGTATACAGCCAAACAAGGAACATCAAGGGTGCTGGAATGGAATATATAGGCCTAGTAGCCTTGTATATGTTCAGTTCTAGAGCGTGTGCTGATGGTCAGCCTGTTATGTGTGCCGAGAAACACTAACTTCATTAGCCATGGGGCATTTCCATGGTAAGAGTCATGCTGAGACTCCAGTTTTGTCACTTTAAAATGTATGTCAAACAAAAACCAATAATTGCAAAGTTAAGCAATCCATACAACTCTATGCACAAGGACTACTTTTTGAACAGTTTACTTGAACAGTGCAGATGCAACGTTTTGTTCCAGAATGACAGTTTGTGCCGTCATTCTGTTATCAAACTTTGCATCCGCACTGTTCAAGTAAATGTGTTTTTGTAACATTTTCTGTGGAAATTGTTAAAAGTAGTCCTTGTGCAGAGTTGTATGATTTGTTTAACTTTGCGATCATTGGTTTCTGTTTGATGTACATTTTAAAGTGAAAATTGTGAGTCTCAGCATCACTCTGTTATTGTGGAATTGTCCCAAGATAAAGAGTAACTTCATGACGAGAAAGCCTCTGCACCAAAGCTGCTGCCTATCAACGACACCTAGAATAAGAACCCCAATGGCCCTAAACGTCCCTTTTCCCCCAACACAGACTTTATTGTCTGTTTGTGGAGGCCTAACCTTGTTTGTGCTAGAGAGATGTCCTCAACAACAACAAAAATGTATGTCACCCTGCCTGCCTCCCAGTTTAGAAATAAGAGCAACAGCCAAAAAGAAAGGAGGACCAAGGCAGTCTTCATAGAATTAAAATGCCTTTATTTGTATGGCATGTTCAATGGAAACAAAGATGAAAAATGTTGTTTCGGCTGCATGACCTTTGTCAGGGAATACATGAGCCAAAGCCAATTAGTTGTCTTCACTGTTCTTCGTAGCTTCTAGGGTTATATTGATATCTTCGTCTCTACACCAGCAGGATCGGAATGATTATTAGAACAAGTTCTGTGTGATTTTTAATGCCCTGTTAACGCCCTCCGCCTCCATCCACACTGAGGACAAAGGAGAGGAGGGAGACGTGCATTTCTCTAGATTATCTTTAAGTCGCTGTGTGGGGTTACGATAGGGCCTGTAGTTCTACACAGTTTGGCCCAGTCCACACTCTGCAGTATTAAGGCCCTGTTGCCGGGTAACCAAGAGGTTCAAGAGGTCGCATACTGTCCAATTGACTCCCACCTCTGTGCGGCCTTGTGGCAGGTCAAATTAAATATGAAGTGATATCACTGTATACCAGGCCAAACACAGCAGTATAGCACAGCAGGTCTGGTTAGAACAACAATAACATGAAGTGTTTGTCACCCAGGCTGTCTTCCTATGTGATTTTACATCATACGAAGAGGGGTTGACTGGTGGTTGTTATTCATATCAAATGAATTACCTGCTGGAGTGTTGTACACTGTTCTTAAGCTAGACCCTTTGTGGTCAGATTTTAACTGAAGAAACCCTGCTAAGCTGTGTGTGTTTCAGTATGGAGGAGAGGCAGTGACTAGAACAGGTTAACTGAAGAAACCCTGCTAAGCTGTGTGTGTTTCAGTATGGAGGAGAGGCAGTGACTAGAACAGGTTAACTGAAGAAACCCTGCTAAGCTGTGTGTGTTTCAGTACTAGAACAGGTTGTCTTGTGCTCACACCAATCCAATATTTCTTCACTTTAGCTTGGAACAAGAATTGTGCGACAGGAATTGCCAGGAAACAATTTGACACTGAAAGTATGTTAATGTAGGCTATAGGGAAAGAAGTGGAGCATGCTCAACCAACGGGAGTCGAGGTACAACCCAAAAAATGTTAATCATCATTGAAAAGGAAAAGACGCAACGCTCGCTCACCATTTAAATATTCATTGTTTTATTCAAGCAAGGTTAAAAGTTGTTCTGATAAAGGCCATTGAGAGCTGAAATGTTAATCTTTTAACCTTGCTTAAATAAAACACTGCATTTTGTTATGGTGAACGAGTGTCGCACCTTTTCTATGTAGGTTATAGGCCCAGTCTGTATCACAGTGCACAGTCAGGTGTTAATGATCTGCTTGTTGTGGTTGGTTTCTTACTTTTTAACTCTGCAGTGTTGGGAAAGGGCTCGTGAGTAAGCATTTCACCGTAAAGTCTACACTTGTTGTATTCGGCGTATGTGACAAATAAAAATGTATTTCGATTTGAATTGTTTTATTCGATTTGACTTGGGGATGGGAGAAAAAGAACGAAGGAGAACGAGAGGGAGAATATCTTGACCAAGCTGCAGCTGCTGTAGAGCGATAGAGACCTCTGTAGACTGCTGAAAGCACAGCATGATCTCACTATGTCTGGCAACAGAGCTCCACACAAGAGAAATCACTATGGCTCCCAGTGTCTCCTCTCCGGTAACTCAAGGTTAACTGATTAGTGTGTCTGGCCTTGAGGATCATTAATAAGGAGTAGGAGACGTCTACCTCAGTTCTAACAGTGCATATAGAGGTGGTAACGTATCGTCAGCTGTCTTATCATAAGGAATGTATAGGTACAGTAAATGTCAACTTAATGTGTCTCTGTTCTGTGCTTTTCTAGGCTGCTGAGTCTGGGATAGTCAAGATCAAGACCATCGCTGCGAGGAATTCAGACATCTTGGCAAGTGAGTGATTGAGGGAGGGGACACTCTTATGCCTTGTGTGCGTTTGTTTGTGAGCGATGTTTTGGCTGAGCCAATATCCAATCACATACAGAACAGTGATTAGACCCCATTAAAACAAGCTAAGGAAAGGAGGATGCATTCTAACAGAGTAGTCTTATTGTAGAGGTTTGTTTTAGAACAGCTGTCTAATGTGTTAACTGCATGCCCATGTATTGTCTCCTCTTTAGCTCTGAAGGAGAACAGCTCGGAGGTGGTCCAGCCGTTCCTGATGGGCTGTGGCACCAAGGAGCCCAAGATCACCCAGCTGTGTCTGGCTGCTATCCAGAGACTCATGTCCCACGAGGTGGTGTCTGAGGTGAGGAACACAGGACCACTAACAAAAGACTGATATGCTTTCATTCTAAGGAAATTGGTCTGGATGTAAGGCATACATTTGAAGTCAGGGCAGTGGGAGAACGTTATGATGATCCTGTCTGGGCTTCTACTACTTTACATTCAGTAGTGCCAGTATTTCTCACTGAGAGGGTGAGAGATCTACTTTAGGCTTCACATTGCAGTGCAAAGCCTCATCTCTGTAGAACTGCTTGCTGCACCTCAATATGGAGCCCAGGGTATTGTGACTGGCCTTCCCTGACAATGGCCTTGATCTGCCTGGTGTTAGCAGCGACACCTTGACTGACCACTGGCCACCTAGCCAGCCAGGCCCACTGTGTGAATAAGAACACCCTGGCTAATTCACTCCCTGCCTGACTGAATGTGTACACCCTGCCTTCCTGATTGGCTGGCTGGCTGACTGACTGTGTACACCCTACCTTCCTGGCTGACTGACTGTGTACAGCCTGACTGGCTGGCTGGTTGTGTTTACATGATATCAGCAGACTCCCTGTCTGTAGCCTTTCAACAGAGGCTTTCTGCCACACTCCAGCACCTCCCCTCTATCTCTGTTTGTCTGTAAGCCCAGGGCTTAACTACTGGGATGGGGATGAGGAACCAAGCTACCACGATATTGATTATATGTGATGTTTTATGTGAGTGAAAAGTGTTGGTTTTGCCTTCTGAAGAACAGGTTGTTTCTTCAAACTCACCTTCCCCCAGTTTCACTGGTTGTGGACGAGTTCTGCAGCGTTGTTCTGACCTCAGGAAGAGACACGAGGACAATGGCTCAATCCCAATACCCCCGCCTTAGCCCGCCCCCTCGTTTTCAAGTGTCCCTCGGTGGGGGAGTGGCACTCAAATGGAGCAACTAGAGGTAGGGAGAGATGAATAACCCTAGGGAATGGGACGTCACTCACGTACATCAGAAGCCGCCGAAGGATAGCCTACCACGCAATTCAATGACGTCGAGCCTTGTTTTCACTCCACTGGCGGCGATAATAGCTTTCCTTATATTTCTCATGCAACAAATACGTACAGTACTTACCAAATGAAAACAGCCAAATAACAATGTGCCCAAAATGTACCAATCCTCTGGTTGTGGTTCAATGTGGAGTAGTACTGAAGTCAGGACTTTCATTCCATAATAGCAGTTTGACATGTAACAGTCGCATTTCCCTTCACTCAGTCATTTTATGCATTTTCTTGGGGATTAAAGATGAATGATTAACCAGTGGAAGCATTTAAAAAAAGTTTCAACCATTGTTCTGAACTAATATTTAGTTAGAGGTGGGGGATATCTAGCTGCACAACATTTTTAACAAACCGATCTCATGGAACTATATTTAACTATACTGTACATTTTCGTTATAGTCCTTCAAATACTTGTTTTAATTAAAATTCAGAAATGGATAATCACCCTACAGTTTTCTTAATCTGAGCCGAAAGGTCATTTCAGAATCCCCCCAGTTTGGTAGCCTATGCTGTAGAATGCTCTTCCTGGCCATGGTTGTTCATGTGGTGGTTACAATGTATCTCTGATCAAACGCTCTCATAAAAGGTGGTTACAATGTATCTCTGATCAAACGCTCTCATAAAAGGTGGTTGCAATGTATCTCTGATCAAACGCTCTCATAAAAGGTGGTTACAATGTATCTCTGATCAAACGCTCTCATAAAAGGTGGTTACAATGTATCTCTGATCAAACGCTCTCATAAAAGGGCTGTGGTAAAGACACAGGAGCAAATGACTTTGGTACAGGGATGGACAGAATTTTGACATGCAAATCTGATTGGATACAGCGTTTTTGATTATTGAAATATCAGCCTCAATTTTACATGTTGCTTTTTAATTTGAGGGCTAATTGGGGACATTTACAGCGACAGCTGTAGTCAGGGACAGGCCACTAAAATTGGCCACTTATTTTATCCTCTACTACACAATAAGCAAGAAAATACTTAAAAACCTCTGAAGGATCGGACTCTTTTTTTCAATTTTCGTCTAAAATTACATGCCCAAATCTAACTGCCTGTAGCTCTGGACCTGAAGCAAGGATATGCATATTCTTGACACCATTTGAAAGGAAACAATTTGAAGTTTGTGAGAATGTGAAATTACTGTAGGACAATATAATACATTAGATCTGGTAAAAGATAATACAAAGAAAAAAAGTGTTTTTGTTTTTTGGTTCCATCTTTTGAAATGCAAGAGAAAGGCCAATATATGACTTAGGAATCTAGGCGCAATTTAGATTTTGGCCACTAGATGGCAGCAGTGTACCTGCAAAGTTTTAGACTGATCCAATGAACCATTGTATTTCTGTTCAAAATGTTGTATCAAGACTGCCCAAATGTGCCTAATTGGATTATTAATACATTTTTAAGTTCATAACTGTGCACTCTCCTCAAACAATAGCATGGCATTTCACTGTAATAGCTACTGTAAATTGGACAGTGCAGTTAGATTAACAATAATTTAAGCTTTCTGCCCATATCAAATATGTCTATGTAGAGGTTAAATATGTTATTTCAGCTGCATTGCATGGCATATACTGTAGTGTACAGTGCCTTCAGAAAGTATTCACACCTCTTGACTTTTTCCACATTTTGTTGTTACAGCCTGAATTTAAAATTGATTAAATTGAAATGTTGCGTCACTGGCTTACCCACTAATGTCAAAGTGGAATTATGTTTATAGAATTTTTTGGTAATTCATTAAATATGAAATGTCTTGAGTCAATAATTAAACAACCCAGGCTTGCATTATGGCAAGCCTAAATAAGTTCAGTAGTAAAAATATGCTTAACAAGTCACATAATAAGTTGCCTGGACTCACTCAGTGTGCGATAATAGTGTATAACATGATTTTGGAATGACTCATCTCTACCCCACATACAATTATCTGTAAGGTCCCTCAGTTGAGCAGTGCATTTCAAACACAGATTCAACCACAAAGACCAGGGAGGTTTTTCAGTTCCTCACAAAGAAGGTCATCTATTGGTAGATGTGTAAAAAAGCATTTTTTTTAAATAGAGCCGACTTTGAATATCCCTTTGAGCATGGTTAAGTTATTTACACTTTGAATGGTGTATCAATACACCCAATCACTACAAAGATACAGGCGTCCTTCCTAACTCCATTGCTGGATAGGAAGGAAACCAGAGGCCAATGATGACTTTAAAGCAGTTAGAGTTTAATGGCTTTGGTAGGAGAAATCTGAGGATGGATCAACAACATTGTAGTTACTCCACAATACTAACCTAAATAACAGAGGGAAAAGAAGGAAGCCTGTACAGAATACATTTATTCCAAAACATGAATCCTGTTTGCAATAAGGCACTGAAGTAAAACTGCTCAAATTTGGCAAAGAAATTGACTTTGTCCCAAACATAGCGCTTTGTATTCAAGACAAACACAACACATCACTTCAAATTTTCAACCATGGTGGTGGCTGCGTTATGTTATGGGTATGCTTGTCATCGGCAAGGACTATGGAGTTTTTGGATGCAAAGAAGTGGAATTAAGCTAAGCACAGGCAAAATCTTAGAGGAAAACCTGGTTGTCTGCTTTACAACAGACACTGGGAGACAAATTTACCTTTCAGCACGACAGTATCCTAAAACACAAGACCAAATATACACTGGAATTGCTTATCAATATGACATTGTGAAGTAAAAAATATATATATATTTTAAGATAACAGCTGTAACAAATGTTTATTTTTTAACCTTTATTTAACTAGGCAAGTCAGTTAAGAACAAATTCTTATTTACAATGACGGCCTAGGAACTGCCTTGTTCAGAGGCAGAACGACAGATTTTTGTCAGCTCGGGATTCGATCTAGCAACCTTTCGGTTACTGGCTCAACACTCTAAACACTAGGATACCTGCCGCCCCAACAAAATGTGCAGTAAGTCCAGGGGTATAAACATATTCTGGTGGCACTGTAGCTTCAATCTCTAACATTACTACAATAAAGAGCAATGGCAAGTGATTGACTTTTAAATATTTTTTTATGAACAGCAAGGCAAGCTTTCACAATTGTACCTAACATTTTCAGTAAATGCTTTAGCTTTTTTTTGTTGTAAATTACCTTTATGACACATGCATAGGCCTAATCATTTCTCTACATTAACTAACAACATATTCCTCTTAACTGTACATTTTTTTAGCATGAAGTTATTTCTTACATTTGCTTCCATCCTAGTATTTTTGTCAGCCATCTTTCCTGAAGCAAATTTCTAGCCTCGGGTCGCAGAGCTTCATGGGAGTTTTGAGTACCACTCGTTAGCAACTCGATTCGCTTCATTTGGTGTGCCAATTAGAGTGCTGAAAAGCCACTATGCCTCGCTCAAGGTTGAATTGGGATGCCACATTCCTCAATAGTTAACACAGCCACAAAGTAATAAATCGTGCCTATTTCTACAATTTATCTTAAAATCAGATTTTAAACCAAACCTTAACCCTTGCCGCACTGCTAACCTTAGGTCTGACCTTAACCTTAAATTAAGACAATTTTTATGATATAGCCAAATTTTGACTTTGTGGCTGTGTATCTAGTGGAAACTGGACACCACGCCGACTTGATGAGATTCGCGGGATCGTTGTTAACGAAGGGGGAGGGTTAAGGGGGTGGTGTTGGTATTAAGCCAATGTCACTGGAGTGCCACAGTGGCTGTGTTTGGCTGAAACAATGCCAATGTGACTCCCTGACCCTGATGTGGTGTTGGCTGGTCCGGTCGGCTGCTGCCCTGTGTCTGTGTATCTGTGTGTACATGTCTGTGACCTCTAGAGCTCCTCTCACTTCCTCTGTTCTGTCACATTCCAGTACATTGTGACTGTCGCTGCCTCCTGGGTGTACAAGTAGGCTACAAGTCTAACCATGTGTTGTGTGTGTTCATCAGGCTGCAGCAGGGAACATCATTAACATGCTGTGGCAGTTGATGGAGAACGGGCTGGAGGAACTGAAGCTGCTGCAGACTGTCCTAGTGCTGCTCACCACCAACACAGTGGTACATGACCAAGTCCTGTCCAAGGTACCGTACACTCAGCACACACATTGCAGACACTTTTATATATTCACAGTACAGTCATAGTACATGCTGTGTCCCAAACACGTCTCATATTGCCCAGGGAGTTGGTTTCCACGTACATGTTAATCCAGGTGTGTGCCTTAGTAAATCTGACTACGTTCCAATGTTCATACTAGCATACCACTTAGAATGTATTCCCCAGTACATTTCTTGGTGGGAGGCTATGTTAGGCTGGATATTGTAACAGAGCCTGTGTCACCCTCCCAGGCCATCGTGCTGTGTTTCCGTCTGCACTTCACCAAGGACAACATCACCAACAACACAGCCGCCGCCACCGTCAGACAAGTCGTCACCGTGGTATTCGAGAGGATGGTCGCGGAGGACGAGCGCTTCAAAGGTCAGAGCAGAGTGCTCATGGGAAATGGAGTTCCCGGACTTTCTTTTGGCCATTGATTCAGAGTTGAGTCATTGTTAGAGCCACAAAGGGAAGTGCGCAAGTGTACACTTTGGATGAAAGGTGGAGGTTGCTGCCACAGAACTTTACATCAGTATTCTAGCATCCCACTTCCTCTCTCCAACCCTCCTCTTTTCCTCTAACTTTGACCATGCCACAGAGGAAGGGAAGGGTGTTTGTTTGTCCTTGGATTGCCTAAAACTCCTTATCCCATGACTTCAGTGAATACAACATGACTTGTTGAGGTTTTGGTTTGGCCCCTTTAGTTTTCACACTGCTGTCTTTCCACTCTACGTCTTAGTATCACTGGGATTGGAAATCACAATTTAAATGAGGGACTTTTCCCTCTTGAGGTAGGTTTTGGACGGGTCTTTTCTGAGAGTGTTTGTTTGTGTTATTGTTTGATGAGAGATTGATCTCTCCAGGCTTGTAGCCACAGCTGTTTCTAAAGTTGTCTCTCTCCTCTGCCCCCTTCCCTCTCCTCCAGACATCGTGGACCAGCCTCCTCCAGTCCAGGGTAACACTAACCGGAGGTCTGTCAGCACCCTGAGGCCCAGTGCTAAAGACGCCTACATGCTGTTCCAGGTACGTCCACCAGGTGGAGACAGTCCTCCATACCTCTCACTGTACCCAACATTCACCCTCTCTCTCATCAGAAGAGGCGGTGTAGCTAGGGTAGAGTAAAATAGGTATGGGAGGGCAAGGGAGTGAACGAGGGCAAGGGAGGGTACGAGGGCAAGGGAGGGTACGAGGTGAGGGAAGGGGGGAAAACACGGGTAGGGGGAAATGAAGGAAGGGGTAGGGAAAACGAGGGTAGAGGGGAACGAAGGTAGGGAGCGGGGTGAGGTAAGGGAATGGGGGAAGGGGTAGGGGGATCAAGGTGAGGGAAGGGGGGAAGGGGTAGGGGGGAATGAGGGAAGGGGTAGAGGAAGGGGGAATGAGGGAAGGGGTAGAGGAAGGGGGAACGAGGGTAGGGAAGGGGGGGAACACGGGAAGGGCTAGGGGGAAATAAAAGTAGGGGAAGGGGTAGGGGGAAGGGGGGAACGAGGGTAGGGTGGGGGGAACGAGGTGAGGGAAGGGGGGAAATGAGGGAAGGGGTAGGGGGGTAACGAGGTGAGGGAAGGGGTAGGGAGGAATGTTGGAAGGGTAGGGGGGAGGGAAGGTGGGGGAACGGGGGTAGGGAAGGGGGGAGCGAGGTGAGGGAAGGGGGGATGGAAGGGGGGACACGGGAAGGGGTAGGGGGAAATTAAGGTAGGGGAAGGGGTAGGAGGGAATGAGAGAACGAGGGTAGGAAAGGGGGAAAACGAGGAGGAGGAGGGGGGAACGAGGGTAGGGAAGGGTGAGGGAAGGGGGGAACACGGGAAGGGGTAGGGGGGAATGGGTGAACGAGGGTAGGGAGGTGGGGGAACGGGGGAAGGGGGGAAAGGGGGAACGAGGGTAGGGAAGGGGTAGGGGGGAACACGGGAAGGGGTAGGGGGGAATGGGTGAACGAGGGTAGGGAGGTGGGGGAACGAGGGAAGGGAGGTGAGGGAAGGGGGGAATGAGGGAAGGGTGTGGGAAGGGGGGAACAAGGTGAGGGGTAGGGGGAATGTTGGAAGGGGAAGGGGGGAGGGAAGGTGGGGGAACGGGGGTAGGGAACGAGGTGAGGGAAGGGGGGAACGAGGTGGGGGGGGGGGGGGACACAGGAAGGGGTAGGGGGAAATGAAGGTAGGGGTAGGGGAATGAGGGAAGGGGTAGGGGGGGAACGATGTGAGGGAAGGGGGGAACGGGGTGAGGGAAAGGGGGGGAACGAGGTGTGGGGTAGGGGGGAACGAGGGGAGGGGTAGGGGGGAATGTTGGAGGGGGGAGGGAAGGTTGGGGAATGGGGGTAGGGAACGAGGTGAGGGAAGGGGGGGAATGAGGGAAGGGGTAGGTGGGAATGCGGGAAGGGGTAGGGGGAAATGAAGGTAGGGGTAGGGGGGAATGAGGGAACGAGGGAAGGGGTAGGGGAATGAGGGAAGGGGTAGGGGGGGAACGATGTGAGGGAAGGGGTAGGGAGGAATGAGGGAAAGGGGGGGAACGGGGTGAGGGAAAGGGGGCGAACGAGGTGTGGGGTAGGGGGGAACGAGGGGAGGGGTAGGGGGGAATGTTGGAGGGGGGAGGGAAGGTTGGGGAATGGGGGTAGGGAACGAGGTGAGGGAAGGGGGGGAATGAGGGAAGGGGTAGGTGGGAATGCGGGAAGGGATGAGGGTAGGGGTGGAAATGAGGGAAGGGGTGGAATTAGGGTAGGGGAAGGGGGGGAATGAGGGAAGGGGTAGGGCTAGGGGAAGGGAGGGAACGAGGGGGAACGAGAGGAAGGGGAACGGAGGGAACGGGGGAAGGGGTGGGTGAGGGAACGAGGGAAGGGTTGAGGGAATGAGTGTTGGGGAAGGGAGGGACGAGGAGAAGGGAGAGGGAGTGGATGGGGGAAGGGAGGGAGGGGAAGCGAGGGGTGGAAAAGGGTAAGGGAGGGAATAATTTTGTGGAATGAAAGCCATACTGTCATAAGATGTGTACAGCCCATACTTCCAGACTGTATCACAGAGGCAATGCTAGTAGCTGTCTCCAGCTGTCCTATGTCTACATCCCCATTTCCGTGTGTCCCTCCAGGACCTATGTCAGCTAGTAAATGCTGATGCCCCCTACTGGCTGGTAGGGATGACAGAGATGACACGGACGTTTGGTCTGGAGCTCCTGGAGTCGGTCCTCAATGACTTCCCTGGGGTCTTCCTGCAGGTGAATACACAGTAAAGTATAATACTGTACTGTACAATACAACTTAATACAATATGATGCAGTAAAGTATGGTGCAATACAACACAATCAAGTTTTATCTGCATTGAAATAGAATACAATACAACATCTCATCTCACTGTAGGTGTCTTGTATTTGTACTGTGATCCCCAACTCTGTGGGGGATTGCCCTCTAACCTCTGACCCCCGTGTAGCACCAGGAGTTCAGCTTCCTGCTGAAGGAGCGTGTGTGTCCGCTGGTCATCAAGCTGTTCTCCCCCAACATCAAGTTCCGTCAAGGCAACAGCAGCGCCGCCTCCCCAGCCCCTGTAGAAAAACCCTACTTCCCCATCTGCATGAGGCTGCTCAGAGTGGTATCTGTGCTCATCAAACACTTCTACAGCCTACTGGTGAGTCTCTGTGGTTATCAAACACTTCTACAGCCTACTGGTGAGAGTCAGTTACAGCTATCTATCAAATGTTATTTGTCACATACACATGGTTAGCAGATGTTAATGCGAGTGTAGCAAAATGCTTGTGCTTCTAGTTCCAACAATGCAGTAATAACCAACCAACGAGTAATCTAACCTAACAATTCCACAACTACTACCTTATACACACAAGTGTAAAGGGATAAAGAATATGTACATAAAGATATATGAATGAGTGATGGTACAGAACGGCATAGGCAAGATGCAGTAGATGGTATTGAGTACAGTATATACATATGAGATGAGCAATGTAGGGTATGTAAACATAAAAGTGCATAGTTTAAAGTGGCTAGTGATACATGTATTACATAAAGATGGCAAGATGCGGTAGATGATATAGAGTACAGTATATACATATACATTATATTAAGTGGCATTGTTTAAAGTGGCTAGTGATACATTTTTGATAAATTTTCATTATTAAAGTGGCTGGAGTTGAGTCAGTATGTTGGCAGCAGCTACTCAATGTTAGTGGTGGCTGTTTAACAGTCTGATGGCCTTGAGATAGAAGCTGTTTTTCAGTCTCTTGGTCCCTGCTTTGATGCACCTGTACTGACCTCGCCTTCTGGATGATAGCGGGGTGAACAGGCAGTGGCTCAGGTGGTTGTTGCCCTTGGTGATCTTTATGGCCTTCCTGTGACATCGGGTGGTGTAGGTGTCCTGGAGGGCAGGTAGTTTGCCCCCAGTGATGCGTTGTGCAGACCTCACTACCCTCTGGAGAGCCTTACGGTTGTGGGCGGAGCAGTTGCCGTACCAGGCGGTGATACAGCCCAACAGGATGCTCTTGATTGTGCATCTGTGAAAGTTTGTGAGTGTTTTTGGTGACAAGCCAAATTTCTTCAGCCTCCTGAGGTTGAAGAGGCGCTGCTGTGCCTTCTTCACCACGCTGTCTGTGTGGGTGGACCAATTCATTTTGTCCGTGATGTGTACGAGGAACTTAAAACTTACTACCCTCTCCACTACTGTTCCGTCGATGTGGATAGGGGGGTGCTCCCTCTGCTGTTTCCTGAAGTCCACAATCATCTCCTTTGTTTTGTTGACGTTGAGTGTGAGGTTATTTTCCTGACACCACACTCCGAGGGCCCTCACCTCCTCCCTGTAGGCCGTCTCGTCGTTGTTGGTAATCAAGCCTTCCACTGTAGTGTTGTCTGCAAACTTGATGATTGAGTTGGAGGCGTGCATGGCCACGCAGTCGTGGGTGAACAGGGAGTACAGGAGAGGGCTGAGAACGCACCCTTGTAGGGCCCCAGTGTTGAGGATCAGCGGGGTGGAGATGTTGTTACCTACCCTCACCACCTGGGGGCGGCCCGTCAGGAAGTCCAGTACCCAGTTGCACAGGGCGGGGTCTAGACCCAGGGTCTCGAGCTTGATGACGAGTTTGGAGGGTACTATGGTGTTAAATGTTGAGCTGTAGTCGACGAACAGCATTCTCACATAGGTATTCCTCTAGTAGTCCAGATGGGTTAGGGCAGTGTGCAGTGTGGTTGCGATTGTGTCGTCTGTGGACCTATTGGGGCGGTAAGCAAATTGGAGTGGGTCGAGGGTGTCAGGTAGGGTGGAGGTGATATGGTCCTTGACTAGTCTCTCAAAGCTCTTCATGATGACGGAAGTGAGTGCTACGGGGCGGTAGTCGTTTAGCTCAGTTACCTTAGCTTTCTTGGGAACAGGAACAATGGTGGCCCTTTTGAAGCATGTGGGAACACCAGACTGGGATAAGGATTGATTGAATATGTCCGTAAACACACCAGCCAGCTGGTCTGCGCATGCTCTGAGGACGCGGCTGGGGATGCCGTCTGGGCCTGCAGCCTTGCGAGGGTTAACCCGTTTAAATGTTTTACTCACGTCGGCTGCAGTGAAGGAGAGCCCGCAGGTTTTGGTAGCGGGCCATGTCAGTGGCACTGTATTGTCCTCAAAGCGAGCAAAGAAGTTATTTAGTCTGTCTGGGAGCGACATCCTGGTCCGCGATGGGGCTGGTTTTCTTTTTGTAATCCGTGATTGGCTGTAGACCCTGCCACATACCTCTTGTGTTTGAGCCGTTGAATTGCAACTCTACTTTGTCTCTGTACTGACGCTTAGCTTGTTTGATTGCCTTGCGGAGGGAATAGCTACACTGTTTGTATTCGGTCATGTTTCCGGTCACCTTGCCCTGGTTAAAAGCAGTGGTTCGCGCTTTCAGTTTTGTGCGAATGCTGCCATCAATCAACAGTTTCTGGTTTGGGAATGTTTTAATAGTTGCTATGGGTACGACATCCCCGATGCACTTTCTAATGAACTCGCTCACCGACTCAGCGTATTCGTCAATGTTGTTGTTGGACACAATGCGGAACATATCCCAATCCACGTGATCGTAGCAGTCTACTACTACCAAGTACTGTGTTCTCTGTACCTACATCAAACACAACTACAGTCTGTCCCAGACCTGCTGTTTTCAACTCTCTAGAGACAGCAGGAGCGGTAAAGATACTCTCAATGATTGGCTATGAAAAGCCAACTGACATTTACTCCTGAGGTGCTGACTTGTTGCACCCTCGACAACTACTGTGATTATTATTATTTGACCATGCTGTTCATTTATGAACATTTGAACATCTTGGCCATGTTCTGTTATAATCTCCACCCGGCACAGCCAGAAGAGGACTGGCCACCCCTCATAGCCTGGTTCCTCTCTAGGTTTCTTCCTAGGTTTTGGCCTATCTAGGGACATTTTCCTAGCCACTGTGCTTCTACACCTGCATTGCTTGCTGTTTGGGGTTTTAGGCTGGGTTTCTGTACAGCACTTTGAGATATCAGCTGATGTAAGAAGGGCTATATAAATACGTTTCATTTGATTTGATTAGTGGTGAGAGCCAAGGCAGGAACTATAGTTAGGGTCAAGTCCATTTCAATTTAGGAAATGAGTTGAAATTCCAATTTTCCACGAATCCTGTTGTCTTATTGTAGAGCCAGAAATGTGTGGATAGTTAGCTTGGGGAGCTGAGGTGTGTGTTTGTCTGTGTTGCTGTAGGTGACAGAGTGTGAGATCTTCCTGTCTCTGCTGGTGAAGTTCTTGGATGGAGAGAAGCCTCAGTGGCTTAGAGCTGTGGCCGTGGAGTCAGTCCACAGGCTGTGTGTACAGCCACACCTGCTACGGTGAGTAGGAGGAGCGCACACACTGACTTTACCCTACACACACACACACACCCTCATCACTAAACTTACTTATAACTTCAACATATCGCCGTTGATAATGGCTGACCCTGGCCATGACCCCCACTCTCCAAGGGTGTCTCAGGGGGAGTTGGGATTTGCAGAAAAACATTTATTTTTCACACATGCATATAATACATGCTTGTGCATGTGTGTAAAAGGACAAATATAATCACCCGCTAAATTATTATTATTAGATTCTATGTTCTACCCAACCTCCCATCCACTTTTCCAACTCCCTTCATCTCCCCCTCTCCTCCTCTCCCCCTGTTCACCCAGGTCTTTCTGCTTGTCCTATGACATGAAGCAGCACTCCACCAAGGTGTTCAGGGACATCGTCAATGCTCTGGGCTCCTTCATCCAGTCCCTCTTTATTGTCCTCAACACAGGAAACCCTGCTGCTACCAACGCTTCCACCGGTCAGTAGTGTTGACCTTTCATGTTATAGCTTTTGACATATAATGTAGTGGAACTTATGGTGAGGTAAAGGAAGGAGTCTAGGATAGGAGTAGTCAACTCAAGAGGGTACAGGAGAGTGTGGTCTGCAGGGTGCAGGCTTTTGTTCCAACCCAACACTAACAGCCCACTCTTTTTACTCCTCTCTCTCCCTAATCTCTCTGTCCCCCTCCCTAGGTGGGTCAGGGGCCCAGGGGGCTGCCCAGGGGGGTCCAGGAGCAGGAGGTCAGGGTGGGAGTCTAACCACACAGGCTGCCTTTGAGTACCGCGGTACCTGGATCCCCCTCATGACCGTCAGTGTACAGGGCAGCGCCAAGGCTACCTAGTCAGTAGTAATATATATATACACACACACACTAGATATCTAGCTATTGCTGTCGAGATAGAAATCTGAACCTAGCTGCACTATATCTGCACCTAGCTGCACTGTATCTGCACCTAGCTGCACTGTATCTGCACCTAGCTGCACTGTATCTGAACCTAGCTGCACTGTATCTGAACCTAGCTGCACTGTATCTGAACCTAGCTGCACTGTATCTACACCTAGCTGCACTGTATCTACACCTAGCTGCACTGTATCTGCACCTAGCTGCACTGTATCTGTACGCTGCTGGCTAGAGAGCATGTGCCAAGACCAGAGTGGACACATTCGCTATTTTTAACTATCGTAGAGCTGAAAATGCGAGGGAGTGGGTAGCATCTGTTGGCTGTAATTATGAGGAGATGAAACAATGCTGCTGTTTTTATGTTATAGAAGCTGGTTTGTTGATGCAGGAGAAAGAGTTGTTAGAGTTGTCAGTCAACATCTACCTCAACATTGTGTTTCTGTAATGGACAAATGGCCAGAGACAGCTGATCCTGCAGGTGTTTAATACAGGAACAAATGGTCAGGGACAGCTGATCCTGCAGGTGTTTAATACAGGAACAAATGGCCAGGGACAGCTGATCCTGCAGGTGTTTAATACAGGAACAAATGGCCAGGGACAGCTGATCCTGCAGGTGTTTAATACAGGAACAAATGGTCAGGGACAGCTGATCCTGCAGGTGTTTAATACAGGAACAAATGGTCAGGGACAGCTGATCCTGCAGGTGTTTAATACAGGAACAAATGGTCAGGGACAGCTGATCCTGCAGGTGTTTAATACAGGAACAAATGGCCAGGGACAGCTGATCCTGCAGGTGTTTAATACAGGAACAAATGGTCAGGGACAGCTGATCCTGCAGGTGTTTAATACAGGAACAAATGGTCAGGGACAGCTGATCCTGCAGGTGTTTAATACAGGAACAAATGGTCAGGGACAGCTGATCCTGCAGGTGTTTAATACAGGAACAAATGGTCAGGGACAGCTGATCCTGCAGGTGTTTAATACAGGAACAAATGGCCAGGGACAGCTGATCCTGCAGGTGTTTAATACAGGAACAAATGGTCAGGGACAGCTGATCCTGCAGGTGTTTAATACAGGAACAAATGGCCAGGGACAGCTGATCCTGCAGGTGTTTAATACAGGAACAAATGGTCAGGGACAGCTGATCCTGCAGGTGTTTAATACAGGAACAAATGGTCAGGGACAGCTGATCCTGCAGGTGTTTAATACAGGAACAAATGGTCAGGGACAGCTGATCCTGCAGGTGTTTAATACAGGAACAAATGGTCAGGGACAGCTGATCCTGCAGGTGTTTAATACAGGAACAAATGGTCAGGGACAGCTGATCCTGCAGGTGTTTAATACAGGAACAAATGGTCAGGGACAGCTGATCCTGCAGGTGTTTAATACAGGAACAAATGGTCAGGGACAGCTGATCCTGCAGGTGTTTAATACAGGAACAAATGGTCAGGGACAGCTGATCCTGCAGGTGTTTAATACAGGAACAAATGGTCAGGGACAGCTGATCCTGCAGGTGTTTAATACAGGAACAAATGGTCAGGGACAGCTGATCCTGCAGGTGTTTAATACAGGAACAAATGGTCAGGGACAGCTGATCCTGCAGGTGTTTAATACAGGAACAAATGGTCAGGGACAGCTGATCCTGCAGGTGTTTAATACAGGAACAAATGGTCAGGGACAGCTGATCCTGCAGGTGTTTAATACAGGAACAAATGGTCAGGGACAGCTGATCCTGCAGGTGTTTAATACAGGAACAAATGGTCAGGGACAGCTGATCCTGCAGGTGTTTAATACAGGAACAAATGGTCAGGGACAGCTGATCCTGCAGGTGTTTAATACAGGAACAAATGGCCAGGGACAGCTGATCCTGCAGGTGTTTAATACAGGAACAAATGGTCAGGGACAGCTGATCCTGCAGGTGTTTAATACAGGAACAAATGGTCAGGGACAGCTGATCCTGCAGGTGTTTAATACAGGAACAAATGGTCAGGGACAGCTGATCCTGCAGGTGTTTAATACAGGAACAAATGGTCAGGGACAGCTGATCCTGCAGGTGTTTAATACAGGAACAAATGGTCAGGGACAGCTGATCCTGCAGGTGTTTAATACAGGAACAAATGGTCAGGGACAGCTGATCCTGCAGGTGTTTAATACAGGAACAAATGGTCAGGGACAGCTGATCCTGCAGGTGTTTAATACAGGAACAAATGGTCAGGGACAGCTGATCCTGCAGGTGTTTAATACAGGAACAAATGGTCAGGGACAGCTGATCCTGCAGGTGTTTAATACAGGAACAAATGGTCAGGGACAGCTGATCCTGCAGGTGTTTAATACAGGAACAAATGGTCAGGGACAGCTGATCCTGCAGGTGTTTAATACAGGAACAAATGGTCAGGGACAGCTGATCCTGCAGGTGTTTAATACAGGAACAAATGGTCAGGGACAGCTGATCCTGCAGGTGTTTAATACAGGAACAAATGGTCAGGGACAGCTGATCCTGCAGGTGTTTAATACAGGAACAAATGGTCAGGGACAGCTGATCCTGCAGGTGTTTAATACAGGAACAAATGGTCAGGGACAGCTGATCCTGCAGGTGTTTAATACAGGAACAAATGGTCAGGGACAGCTGATCCTGCAGGTGTTTAATACAGGAACAAATGGTCAGGGACAGCTGATCCTGCAGGTGTTTAATACAGGAACAAATGGTCAGGGACAGCTGATCCTGCAGGTGTTTAATACAGGAACAAATGGTCAGGGACAGCTGATCCTGCAGGTGTTTAATACAGGAACAAATGGTCAGGGACAGCTGATCCTGCAGGTGTTTAATACAGGAACAAATGGTCAGGGACAGCTGATCCTGCAGGTGTTTAATACAGGAACAAATGGCCAGGGACAGCTGATCCTGCAGGTGTTTAATACAGGAACAAATGGTCAGGGACAGCTGATCCTGCAGGTGTTTAATA
Organism: Salvelinus fontinalis; assembly: GCF_029448725.1. NCBI lineage: Eukaryota > Metazoa > Chordata > Actinopteri > Salmoniformes > Salmonidae > Salvelinus > Salvelinus fontinalis. The sequence goes on from NC_074669.1 coordinate 17,088,921, forward strand.
CAGGAACAAATGGTCAGGGACAGCTGATCCTGCAGGTGTTTAATACAGGAACAAATGGCCAGGGACAGCTGATCCTGCAGGTGTTTAATACAGGAACAAATGGCCAGGGACAGCTGATCCTGCAGGTGTTTAATACAGGAACAAATGGCCAGGGACAGCTGATCCTGCAGGTGTTTAATACAGGAACAAATGGCTCAGGGACAGCTGATCCTGCAGGTGTTTAATACAGGAACAAATGGCTCAGGGACAGCTGATCCTGCAGGTGTTTAATACAGGAACAAATGGTCAGGGACAGCTGATCCTGCAGGTGTTTAATACAGGAACAAATGGTCAGGGACAGCTGATCCTGCAGGTGTTTAATACAGGAACAAATGGCTCAGGGACAGCTGATCCTGCAGGTGTTTAATACAGGAACAAATGGCCAGGGACAGCTGATCCTGCAGGTGTTTAATACAGGAACAAATGGCCAGGGACAGCTGATCCTGCAGGTGTTTAATACAGGAACAAATGGCCAGGGACAGCTGATCCTGCAGGTGTTTAATACAGGAACAAATGGCCAGGGACAGCTGATCCTGCAGGTGTTTAATACAGGAACAAATGGCCAGGGACAGCTGATCCTGCAGGTGTTTAATACAGGAACAAATGGCCAGGGACAGCTGATCCTGCAGGTGTTTAATACAGGAACAAATGGCCAGGGACAGCTGATCCTGCAGGTGTTTAATACAGGAACAAATGGCCAGGGACAGCTGATCCTGCAGGTGTTTAATACAGGAACAAATGGCCAGGGACAGCTGATCCTGCAGGTGTTTAATACAGGAACAAATGGCCAGGGACAGCTGATCCTGCAGGTGTTTAATACAGGAACAAATGGCCAGGGACAGCTGATCCTGCAGGTGTTTAATACAGGAACAAATGGCCAGGGACAGCTGATCCTGCAGGTGTTTAATACAGGAACAAATGGTCAGGGACAGCTGATCCTGCAGGTGTTTAATACAGGAACAAATGGTCAGGGACAGCTGATCCTGCAGGTGTTTAATACAGGAACAAATGGTCAGGGACAGCTGATCCTGCAGGTGTTTAATACAGGAACAAATGGTCAGGGACAGCTGATCCTGCAGGTGTTTAATACAGGAACAAATGGTCAGGGACAGCTGATCCTGCAGGTGTTTAATACAGGAACAAATGGCCAGGGACAGCTGATCCTGCAGGTGTTTAATACAGGAACAAATGGCCAGGGACAGCTGATCCTGCAGGTGTTTAATACAGGAACAAATGGTCAGGGACAGCTGATCCTGCAGGTGTTTAATACAGGAACAAATGGCCAGGGACAGCTGATCCTGCAGGTGTTTAATACAGGAACAAATGGTCAGGGACAGCTGATCCTGCAGGTGTTTAATACAGGAACAAATGGTCAGGGACAGCTGATCCTGCAGGTGTTTAATACAGGAACAAATGGTCAGGGACAGCTGATCCTGCAGGTGTTTAATACAGGAACAAATGGTCAGGGACAGCTGATCCTGCAGGTGTTTAATACAGGAACAAATGGTCAGGGACAGCTGATCCTGCAGGTGTTTAATACAGGAACAAATGGTCAGGGACAGCTGATCCTGCAGGTGTTTAATACAGGAACAAATGGTCAGGGACAGCTGATCCTGCAGGTGTTTAATACAGGAACAAATGGTCAGGGACAGCTGATCCTGCAGGTGTTTAATACAGGAACAAATGGTCAGGGACAGCTGATCCTGCAGGTGTTTAATACAGGAACAAATGGTCAGGGACAGCTGATCCTGCAGGTGTTTAATACAGGAACAAATGGCCAGGGACAGCTGATCCTGCAGGTGTTTAATACAGGAACAAATGGCCAGGGACAGCTGATCCTGCAGGTGTTTAATACAGGAACAAATGGTCAGGGACAGCTGATCCTGCAGGTGTTTAATACAGGAACAAATGGCCAGGGACAGCTGATCCTGCAGGTGTTTAATACAGGAACAAATGGCCAGGGACAGCTGATCCTGCAGGTGTTTAATACAGGAACAAATGGCCAGGGACAGCTGATCCTGCAGGTGTTTAATACAGGAACAAATGGTCAGGGACAGCTGATCCTGCAGGTGTTTAATACAGGAACAAATGGCCAGGGACAGCTGATCCTGCAGGTGTTTAATACAGGAACAAATGGCCAGGGACAGCTGATCCTGCAGGTGTTTAATACAGGAACAAATGGCCAGGGACAGCTGATCCTGCAGGTGTTTAATACAGGAACAAATGGCCAGGGACAGCTGATCCTGCAGGTGTTTAATACAGGAACAAATGGCCAGGGACAGCTGATCCTGCAGGTGTTTAATACAGGAACAAATGGCCAGGGACAGCTGATCCTGCAGGTGTTTAATACAGGAACAAATGGCCAGGGACAGCTGATCCTGCAGGTGTTTAATACAGGAACAAATGGCCAGGGACAGCTGATCCTGCAGGTGTTTAATACAGGAACAAATGGCCAGGGACAGCTGATCCTGCAGGTGTTTAATACAGGAACAAATGGCCAGGGACAGCTGATCCTGCAGGTGTTTAATACAGGAACAAATGGCCAGGGACAGCTGATCCTGCAGGTGTTTAATACAGGAACAAATGGCCAGGGACAGCTGATCCTGCAGGTGTTTAATACAGGAACAAATGGTCAGGGACAGCTGATCCTGCAGGTGTTTAATACAGGAACAAATGGTCAGGGACAGCTGATCCTGCAGGTGTTTAATACAGGAACAAATGGTCAGGGACAGCTGATCCTGCAGGTGTTTAATACAGGAACAAATGGTCAGGGACAGCTGATCCTGCAGGTGTTTAATACAGGAACAAATGGTCAGGGACAGCTGATCCTGCAGGTGTTTAATACAGGAACAAATGGTCAGGGACAGCTGATCCTGCAGGTGTTTAATACAGGAACAAATGGTCAGGGACAGCTGATCCTGCAGGTGTTTAATACAGGAACAAATGGTCAGGGACAGCTGATCCTGCAGGTGTTTAATACAGGAACAAATGGCCAGGGACAGCTGATCCTGCAGGTGTTTAATACAGGAACAAATGGCCAGGGACAGCTGATCCTGCAGGTGTTTAATACAGGAACAAATGGCCAGGGACAGCTGATCCTGCAGGTGTTTAATACAGGAACAAATGGCCAGGGACAGCTGATCCTGCAGGTGTTTAATACAGGAACAAATGGCCAGGGACAGCTGATCCTGCAGGTGTTTAATACAGGAACAAATGGCCAGGGACAGCTGATCCTGCAGGTGTTTAATACAGGAACAAATGGCCAGGGACAGCTGATCCTGCAGGTGTTTAATACAGGAACAAATGGTCAGGGACAGCTGATCCTGCAGGTGTTTAATACAGGAACAAATGGTCAGGGACAGCTGATCCTGCAGGTGTTTAATACAGGAACAAATGGTCAGGGACAGCTGATCCTGCAGGTGTTTAATACAGGAACAAATGGTCAGGGACAGCTGATCCTGCAGGTGTTTAATACAGGAACAAATGGTCAGGGACAGCTGATCCTGCAGGTGTTTAATACAGGAACAAATGGTCAGGGACAGCTGATCCTGCAGGTGTTTAATACAGGAACAAATGGTCAGGGACAGCTGATCCTGCAGGTGTTTAATACAGGAACAAATGGTCAGGGACAGCTGATCCTGCAGGTGTTTAATACAGGAACAAATGGCCAGGGACAGCTGATCCTGCAGGTGTTTAATACAGGAACAAATGGTCAGGGACAGCTGATCCTGCAGGTGTTTAATACAGGAACAAATGGCCAGGGACAGCTGATCCTGCAGGTGTTTAATACAGGAACAAATGGCCAGGGACAGCTGATCCTGCAGGTGTTTAATACAGGAACAAATGGCCAGGGACAGCTGATCCTGCAGGTGTTTAATACAGGAACAAATGGCCAGGGACAGCTGATCCTGCAGGTGTTTAATACAGGAACAAATGGCCAGGGACAGCTGATCCTGCAGGTGTTTAATACAGGAACAAATGGCCAGGGACAGCTGATCCTGCAGGTGTTTAATACAGGAACAAATGGCCAGGGACAGCTGATCCTGCAGGTGTTTAATACAGGAACAAATGGCCAGGGACAGCTGATCCTGCAGGTGTTTAATACAGGAACAAATGGCCAGGGACAGCTGATCCTGCAGGTGTTTAATACAGGAACAAATGGCCAGGGACAGCTGATCCTGCAGGTGTTTAATACAGGAACAAATGGCCAGGGACAGCTGATCCTGCAGGTGTTTAATACAGGAACAAATGGCCAGGGACAGCTGATCCTGCAGGTGTTTAATACAGGAACAAATGGCCAGGGACAGCTGATCCTGCAGGTGTTTAATACAGGAACAAATGGCCAGGGACAGCTGATCCTGCAGGTGTTTAATACAGGAACAAATGGCCAGGGACAGCTGATCCTGCAGGTGTTTAATACAGGAACAAATGGCCAGGGACAGCTGATCCTGCAGGTGTTTAATACAGGAACAAATGGCCAGGGACAGCTGATCCTGCAGGTGTTTAATACAGGAACAAATGGTCAGGGACAGCTGATCCTGCAGGTGTTTAATACAGGAACAAATGGTCAGGGACAGCTGATCCTGCAGGTGTTTAATACAGGAACAAATGGCCAGGGACAGCTGATCCTGCAGGTGTTTAATACAGGAACAAATGGCCAGGGACAGCTGATCCTGCAGGTGTTTAATACAGGAACAAATGGCCAGGGACAGCTGATCCTGCAGGTGTTTAATACAGGAACAAATGGCCAGGGACAGCTGATCCTGCAGGTGTTTAATACAGGAACAAATGGCCAGGGACAGCTGATCCTGCAGGTGTTTAATACAGGAACAAATGGCCAGGGACAGCTGATCCTGCAGGTGTTTAATACAGGAACAAATGGCCAGGGACAGCTGATCCTGCAGGTGTTTAATACAGGAACAAATGGCCAGGGACAGCTGATCCTGCAGGTGTTTAATACAGGAACAAATGGCCAGGGACAGCTGATCCTGCAGGTGTTTAATACAGGAACAAATGGCCAGGGACAGCTGATCCTGCAGGTGTTTAATACAGGAACAAATGGCCAGGGACAGCTGATCCTGCAGGTGTTTAATACAGGAACAAATGGCCAGGGACAGCTGATCCTGCAGGTGTTTAATACAGGAACAAATGGCCAGGGACAGCTGATCCTGCAGGTGTTTAATACAGGAACAAATGGCCAGGGACAGCTGATCCTGCAGGTGTTTAATACAGGAACAAATGGCCAGGGACAGCTGATCCTGCAGGTGTTTAATACAGGAACAAATGGTCAGGGACAGCTGATCCTGCAGGTGTTTAATACAGGAACAAATGGCCAGGGACAGCTGATCCTGCAGGTGTTTAATACAGGAACAAATGGCCAGGGACAGCTGATCCTGCAGGTGTTTAATACAGGAACAAATGGCCAGGGACAGCTGATCCTGCAGGTGTTTAATACAGGAACAAATGGCCAGGGACAGCTGATCCTGCAGGTGTTTAATACAGGAACAAATGGCCAGGGACAGCTGATCCTGCAGGTGTTTAATACAGGAACAAATGGCCAGGGACAGCTGATCCTGCAGGTGTTTAATACAGGAACAAATGGCCAGGGACAGCTGATCCTGCAGGTGTTTAATACAGGAACAAATGGCCAGGGACAGCTGATCCTGCAGGTGTTTAATACAGG